>NC_142806.1:36916993-37004911 GCF_049724085.1 Artemia sp. Qi Xiang Cuo
CTTCAGGTTTATATAGAAAGGATGGTTGTATAAATTTCAGAGGGTGGCTCGTTGGATTGGTAATCAGAAGTTCTTGTGTCTGTTTTGAGATTCAGAGTGATCGGGATGGTGGATACCCCCCCCCCCTCGTACTTACCCGAAATGTATCTGGTAGAAATTTTGAGATGGCCATTTGTTGTCGTAGAAACTTCGAAAAAAGATCTTTCGATTGAAAATTGAAAGGGCTGGTACCCTCTTTATTAGTCAAAGTGGATTGGAGGGCCACAATTCCCCCCCCCATGCCCACCAATTCCCAAAATAAATCTGATCGAAATTTTGATATAGCCATTTTGTTCAGCGTAGTTGAAAGGTCTGGAAGTTACGTCTTTGACAACCTTCATACCTTCTCAAGACCAGAGCATAAATTGCACTTTACTGAAAAAATGGATGTGGATTGTCAGTTTAGTATACATATACTGATATATATTACTTAAAGTGTTAATAATTTTATTTATTAGAGTTAAAGAAGCTAAATTATTTTAAACATATTTTATATATTTAAATAAGACAATAAATAACCGAATTAAACACAAGACGAACAAAAATTACCTTGAGCAGGACTGACAACCCCCATGCCTTCTAGAGACCAGAACATAATTTGCACTTTACTGAAACAAAAACATTTCAAATGTTTTCACTTTGTTTTTACGTATTTAAAATTTTTTTACTAGATATTAGAAGGGGGAAGTCCTCCCCCTTGCACTCCTATTACAGTGCGAGTGCCTGGTGCCCGTTTAAAGAGTAACAAAAGATTGGAGGGCAAGCAGCCCTTCTCTAAAGTCCATTCATTTTCCAAGCGCATCCAGTCTAAATTTTGGGACAGCCATTTTGTTCAGCATAGTTGAACAATCCAGCAACAATGCCTGTGGGGAAATTACGCATGTCAACCCCCACAATTATGCAATTGGCTCATTATGCTTTAGAACTAAATGTTGCTTTAAAATAAATCAAAAGGCATTGATTTATTTTAAAATAAACCAATGTAGGAATATATCGTGAGCAACTGGGGGTATTAAGTTGAAACTTTTGAAGATACTGCTATTACTACTTCTGCTCTTAGAATTTGAATAAATAAAAAGAGTGCAAGGGTATCCAGGTTGTCAAAGAATATAGATAGAATCTTTTGGGAATGATAGTAAGTTTCATGTTTCAGGTCAACTTCAAAAGCCATAAAATTAAATTTAAAAATACTGTTTGTGTCAGGATTAAAAATTGTTGAAAAAGTTTCTCCAACATACAAATAGCAACCTATTATATTTGTATATTTGTATGTTGGAGAAACTTTTTCAACAATATTTAATCCTGACACAAACAGTATTTTTTAATTTAATTTTATGGCCTCTGAAGTTGACCTGAAACATGAAACTTACTATGATTCACAAAAGATTCTATCTATATTCTTTGCACAACCTGGATACACTTGCACTTTTTTTTATTTATTCAAGTTTCTACGACAACATTGACTATAAAAAACCTTACATTCCCCGAGGTCAAAATTCATTGGAGGGCAACTAACCCCCCTCTCACGCCCACGATTTCCCCCAAAATATCCAATCAAAATTTTGAGATAACCATATATTTATGGCTATCTCAAGAGGTTTTAAAAATATCTTTTCCATACCATCCAAAAGGTAAGAATCTTGTTACTTTTTTAGAGGTTTCGGCAGTTTCTTTTTCCAAGGCCGTATTCTGGGGTGGGTTACCCGGTTTGAACCCCCCCCCCCCGAAATTTTTGACCGAGTTGAAAATAAGTCGAAAATTAGTAAAAACCTAGGTAAAAATCAGTAAGAAAAATCAGAAAAAGACTTTTTCTCATGAAGACTAGTCAAATATTACTTGTAAATTGTACAAGCAAGTCAGGAACAAATAGCCAAATTACCCGTTGTCTACTGTAGCCATTAATCCTCTCCTTGATTTTTAGCAATTATATTTACTCAAGTTCAATATATATATATATATATATATATATATATATATATATATATATATATATATATATATATATATATATATATATATATATATATATATATATATATATATATATATATATATATATATATATATATATATATATATATATATATATATATATATATATATATATATATATATATATATATATATATATATATATATATATATATATATATATATATATATATATATATATATATATATATATATATATATATATATATATATATATATATATATATATATATATATATATATATATATATATATAGTTTTTCAGTTTTTTCAGTAAAGTACAAATCATTTTCTGGGTTTTAGAAGGCATAGGGTTTAGAACCCTACTCAGATTAATTTCTGCTCGTTTTGAGTTTGACTTATTTTATTTTCTGTTTCTTTTGGGTTTCATTTATTTATTGATACTGATTTGTGGTAGTTGTATGTTTGGTAGATTATTTGATTCTATTTTTATTCATTTTTGGTTTAATTTAGTTCTTTACTTTTTTTGAAAAACTTTTTTTTGTCCGAAAAGTTTTTTTTGATTAATTACATGCAAATGAGTGATTTTCCTTGTTTTTCAAGGTGGAAGGGGCAAAAAGTTTCCTGTATGGCGTTTTCGGCAATGGCAATTCCAGTGGTACACTTTTTGTTTAGATCTTATTCCATTTTCAAGGGGTTTCAGGCTATTATTTAAAATTTTCATAAGTTTGTCTTAAAAATAACATAATACTATTACGACTAACCGAAATAATAGTTAAAATTCTTGAATCAGCTGCAAATAGCCATTTCTTCCAACTAGAGTTTTTTAACAAACATTACCTTAGCAGTTTTTTACCTTAATATTAAGACTTAACTTTACATATGGCTTAACTTAAATATACAGGATTAGATTAATCTTCCACAGGAGTACTTATGGTAAGTGCAGTACTGGTAGGAGTAACTGTTTCACACTGTAAACTAGTTTATTAATGCAACTAAATTTCATGATTAACATTTAATAGTGGCTACTTAAATTGTTCCTTTAAAGGTACCTGAATTTATCGGGAGTCACAAGGCTTAGATACATAAGATATTTGCTACAGAAATTTGCTATCACAAGCCCCAAAGAGTCGAATTCATTTCGGAATCAATAAATAAAAACATGACAGACAAAAGTCATTGAAACCCCGAAGGCTAAAAGACTGGCAAAAACACCGAAATTTGAATTATCAGAGCGAAAAATAATTCGTTAGTGTTGGGGTTCCACCCCTGTTTTTTTTTTCCTTTCAGATAAATGAACTGTTTTCGTTTTGTTAATTACATTTGCTTATAGTATAATTTCAAAAGACAGGTTAAATTCTCGTTGCTAAGTTAGAGGCGTCGCAATAAGTAAGCTTTGAAGTAAGTTCTATTTTGGACTTCCTGGTTTAGAGTCATTGAAAGATAAAGCTAAGAGGTAGAAATGGTTTTGAATGGGGATTGAGATGATTGGCTGGGCCAAGCAAAGGTCCATCCCTATGAAAAGTTGCTGTACCTATTATAATAATATTTTTTTAGTCTGCGTTTAGACCCCGTTCGGGGAGATATATTTTTGTGGGATTATTGTGACCCTTTTGGAAGAATACAAGTAAGGTATCTTCTACAGACTGTGTACTAGTTTCCGTAACCCAGGCAGGGTAGGAATAGAGCTACGAGATACCGTCATTATTATATTGACAGGGGGGTTTGTTACCTCCAAGGAGAGAGTTAGAGATTTTCTAGCCGTAACCCAAGGCGGGTACACTTGGCTTTAGAAAGTGGCCATTTGACCACTCGATCGCGTTATCATACCCTGGGACAGAGTATACTGTAAATCGGGTAGTACCAAACCCGATATTTGCAGAACTGGTGTGGTAGACGCGGGAATCACATAATATTTTGGGGCCGGGGCTTTCCCCTCCAATAAGTGGTGACACCCGTATATTACCACGCCAGTGGCGTTGTGGCCTACCGGTATAACACTGGTAACTAAAAATACCCCGAACATTGGAGGCAGCAAGAAAAGGTCCTATCAGTTAAACTGATAGTAAATAAATTTCACCTTTTCGAAGAGACTAGTTGAGTTAGCCTACATAGTGATAGTAGCCTTTTGTGGTTACATATAAAGAGAAAAAAATACGAAATCAATAAATATAATTGTGAAGATCTATTATGGGCTTTGCCTTGTTAGATAATAATTGAAACACTTACCAATCAATATATCGCACAACTAATTATTCAGAAAAAATATAAGGCTAATGACATACATAAATTTTTCGCGAGAGACCGGAAGTTACATGGATAAAAGAATTTTCATTTAGAATGAAGAGGTAATTTAAGCTAATGAAATTTTGAAATTATGTCGGACAGAGATGAGATTAACTCAAGACCGAGAAGGGCGAGTGAAGTCCATAGAAAAAGTAGGAAAATAGAAAGAAAGGCAAATATGGAGGCCTTTGAGGGAGAGCACCGAGGATATAAGGAAAAAATGCAGGCTGAGAAAGATGAAATTAGATAGAATAGAAAAGAGGACGAAAGGGCTAGAGTACCCTATAAAAAAAGAGACAATACGGATAGAGAACGAACAGATTCAGAAAATGAATTAAGAAGAAATAATGACAGACGGAATCAAAGTAGTCCGAGTGGAAGGAGTAGTGTTGAATCGAAATCCAGCAGGAGCTCGCAAAAAAGCACTCAAATAGATATGACACAACAACTATTAAATTTCATGGAGAAAGAAAGAGAGAGAGAGAGACAGGAAAGAGGGAAAGATAGAATAGAAAGAGAAAGGGAGAATATTTAGAGAACGAAAAGAAGAGGCAGATAGGGAGGATAGAAGAGAACTAATGAAAATAATTGCAGGGAAAAATTTTCAAACGTATAAGAGAACCGAATGGGTTAGAAAAATATACAACTTCGCTGACTACGAGGGAAGGTGGACCGGCCCATAAAAACCGAACTTTCGAAGGAAAGTTTAGTTTGGCTAGCCGATACTTACCTCATACGTTGGTACATCTATTAACAAAAGCTGTCTTCGGTTTTGTAATACAAAGACGGGGTCTATACACCACAATTCCAGCGAAAACAAACGTTTCCACAGCAATCCAGTCCCTCTCCATAGCCAATTCAGACCAGTTTCTATTTTGAACTAAATACCTTATAATTCCTTAACTCTCAATGAGTGGGGAGGAGGGAGGGATTATGTACCAACGTATGAGGTAAGTATCGGCTAGCCAAACTGAGCTTTCATTCGAAAGTTCGGTTTTGGCGTCGCCATTACCTCATACGTTGGTACATCTATTAACAAAAGCTTAGATTCCAACCGATTTGGCGGTGGGTTCATAAATCAACTAATACAAAATATTAGTTTCAAACTCAAATATTCAAATGTATAAACTATAAAATTGTCTGAACCGCATCGAAATGTAGAGCATCGGTTCGATCTTCTGTTTCATGAAAGTAGTGTTGTCTGGCAGAAGACTCCAAAGACCAGCCACCAGTACTCATTATATCAGCAAGCGGTACTGATTTTGATAGCGCCCACGACGCCGCCATGGATCTTGTGTCGTGTGTTTTCTTTTTTCTACACTCTTATTTTGCTGCCTCATATGCCATAGTTATGGCCTGCTTTATCCAAGAAGAAATGGTTCCAGCTGCCACCTCTCGTGGTGCTGTTTTAGAAAAAGGAATGAAGAACCTTTTTCTCCCTTTCCTGACCGCCACGTTAGCTGTTCGCTGTGCGTAGGCCCATAGTATTTTCACTGGACGCAAAGCTGGATCTACATCTAGCGCGGGAAGAAGGATAGGAGAAGGTTTCTCCTGAGGCTTCACGATTTCAGGTCTAAACGAAGGGAGAAACCTGAGAGTAACTGAATTATCCGAAAATTGTGCTGTACTGAAAGACAAGGCATGTATTTCACTCCTTCGACGACCAGGTGCGATGATAGTAATGAATACCGTCTTAAGAGTAACATCCTTCATATCAATATTCCACAAGTCAAGAAATCGTGAAGTTTTAAAATACCTTAGAACAAGGCCACGACCCCAGGCAGGAATATCATGATGTGTCCGCGGTGACTCGTGCCAAAATTCTGTATCATTTTCGTCAAAAAAAGTATCTTTGCTGATATTTGTTCCTGTAGCTAGAGCTAGCGTTCTGCATATTGCTGTTTTATAACCTTCTATCGTTGATGGTGCGAGGTTTCGACCAGTCTTTAGATATATCATGAATTCTGCAACTGTCTGAGTACTGGTTGCGAGAGGATTAATCTTCCTTCCACTACACCAACCTACGAACACTTGCCATTTTATATTGAACAATTCAATGGTAGATCGTCGCTGGACCGGGCAATTGCACGGGCTGATTTTTAGATCACTCTCTCTTTTCGAGTCCACGCTCGATATCTTCCAGTCGTGTAAATTTAGATTCCTTAGTGCTGGGTGGCGAAGTCGATCCTGCTGGAGGAGATCTGACTAATCTCCGTGGGGTATATGCAAGTCTACTATCAGGCTGAGAAGATTCGTGTATCAAGCTTAACGAGGCTCTCGCGGAGTAATTAGCATAATAGATAGACTTCTGGCAGTCCATACTCTTTTGACAGGGCTCTGATGACACTCTCGTTGAGACTCCATTCCGTGGGCAGACCTTTTCCTTCTCGTGACAGTGTGCCGGCTACTAGATTGAGTGACCCGGCGATGTGTCTTGCCTTCAAGTGAACGTTCAGGGTCATCGTAATCTCGAAGAGCTTTATGGGTTCCTCCTCTAGGGAGAAAGAACGGGTTCCGCCCTCTTTGTTTATGTAATTGACTACAGTCGAGTTGTCCGTCGCTACCATGACTACCTCGTTTCTTAGCTCCTCCGCAAAGGCTTTGATTGTGTTGGCTAAGGCTTTCATCTCGAGGCAATTTATATGAAGAGATTTCTCCTCTGCAGACCATGTCCCCGAAGTGTCTTGATGTGGGTCCTCTAGATAGCGACCCCGCCCGTAGGTTGAGTGGTCGGTGCATATTGTTTGGGAAATAATAGGGGGTTTGAGAGGAAGGCCTTGACTCAGCCAATCTTTGTTCAGCCACTGTGAAAATGCCTCTTTCATCTCTGTCGTAATTAGGATGTTTAAATCTATGTTGCTCCAAGACTTTTCCCACAATCTGAGCATTAGTAACTGACATTTCCTGAGATATAGTCTGTTGAAAGGAATTACTCTTGAGCCCGCATTGATGAGTCTAATCAGCTTCATCAGTTGCCTTATTGAGGCATTCGATTTTTCCAGAGCTGCCTTGATTGCATGTATCAAGTTCTTAATCTTTTCCGGGGTTGGGTCCACCTTCTTTACCTCCTGGTCTACCAGAAAACCCGAGAAATATGATCCGTCGCACAGGTTGCAATTCTGATTTCTCGCTCAGCATGAACCCGAGTCTGTGCAGGAGAGTCATCTGATTTCTCGCTCAGCATGAACTCAAGTCTGAGCTGGAGAATCATAATGGTCTTTGCATTGTTCTTTACTAATGACTTTTGGTAATTTTACAGAATTTATTTGTTCATGTAAGCACGCCAGTGGATGGTTTGAAGATGGGCATAGCTCATGATGGCACTTTGAACTGATATATTTTTTTTTTAAAGGGAACCCTAACCTCATTCTGTGAGTTAGGTCCTTAAAGTTGGCGGAAAACATGAAATACTTTCCAGAGATAATAATTTTGAGTATGCTCTAGAAAGAATATTTGAAAGATGATGCTGACATCTATTAACATAATCCAAGAACTTTGTTAGTTTTTGAGATAGTGTCAGGAGAGACGTTCTCTGCCTTTAACATCTTTATGACACTACCTAAAATGAGATCACTGTATGATAGCATGCTCAGAGTCACTCGTGTAGAAGAATATAAGGCCAAGAATGACTTACTGTCAACTGATATGAACTTTATGTCCTCTACTTATCCAGTTGATGGTACCAAAATGAACTTTGGGTTTATGCATGGTGCCTGTGAAGCTGAATATGCGTCTTAACATTTGTAAGCTCTCTCTCAGTCCGGGATGCCGAAAGGGTCAAAGAAGTACTACGTTTTCAACGATATTTTCTTCAATATTCTAAGTATATACTGTTATCCAGCTAGCATAATATATTTGTAATTGGACGCTGGAAGTAAATCAACTCTAATCACCAGAAAAACTTACCACATGCCACACCAGACCTATAGGTTAGCGCTGTAGTCGTTACAATACTATGCAATGACGGTACGTACGTCCAAGGCGTCGTGACCTTATATAATGGTGGTCTGTATTCCCAAAGCATTATGACCTTATGTAATGATGGTCTGTGCTCCCAGGGCGTTATGACCTTATGTAATGGTGGCCTGTACACCCAAGGTGTTATTATCTTATGTAATGCCGGTCTGTACGCCCAAGGCGTTATGACCTTATTTAATGACGGTCTGTACACCCAAGGTGATTTGACCTTATGCAATGACCTCATATACACCCAAGGTGTTGTGACCCTATGTAATGACGGTCTGTACACCCAAGGTGTTATGAACTTATGTAATGGTAGTCTGTACACCCAATGGTGTTATGACCTTGTGGAATTCCGGTCTGTACGCCCAAGGCGTTATGACCTTATAATGACGGCCTGTATACCCTTTATGTAAAGAGTAATATACCATCCCAAAAATATTGGGTTTAATACACCCAAACGATTAAAATACAAATAATTACAAATAAGACACAAAAAATCACTTCTGTAATATTCTGTTTATGATTTCTGCGTACCATCAGGGTTGCCAGCTGCCAATATCTAAAAAGGGGTAAAAACTGAGGAAAAGGGGGAAACTTTACTCAAAGAGTGAAAGTCCGTGCATTCGCTCGGCCCGGTATGTCGAGAGGATCAAAGGAATTATCACGTTCTAAGAGTGGCTTATTCTTTGTTGTTGACTGCAGTTCTTCTGAGCGCTGCTTGATGAAGTTTTTCAGCATTGGGGAGAAAGGTAACGTGATAAGCTGTTTTTTCTTGAATTGGTCAATTGCTAAAACCAGCTTTGCCACCGAGCGAGGCTGTTGGACGGTAATGGTAGGCCTGGGGCAAATGGTGTCACCCAGTACTTCGTATACAAGGTCCAGCGACTCTGCCAAAGAGACCATGTCATCTGTTCCGGGATCGGTGCCTAATTTTAACCAACTATAAAATCTTTATAATTAGATGCTGGGCCTAATCTGAGCTGCAATCTCTAGACCAGCTTATCCCTTACCAGAAGGCCTATAATGCCATAGGCGTTATAACCTTCTGTAATGGTGGTCTGTACGCCCTAGGCGTTATGACCTTATGTAATGACGGCCTATACGCCCTAGGCATTATGACCTTATATAATGACAGACTGTATGCCCTAGGCGTTATGACCCTATGTTATGACGGCCTATACGCCATAGGCGTTATGACCTTATGTAATGACGGCCTATACGCCCTAGGCGTTATGACCTTATATAATAACGGCCTCTACGCCTTAGGCGTTATGACCTTATGTTATGACGGCCTATACGCCCTAGGCGTTATGACCTTATGTAATGACGGCCTGTACGCCCTAGGCGTTATGACCTTATGTAAACTTATAAAATATAAACCTATGAAAGGTATTATCCATACCCAAATACTGGATTTACCGCAGCTAAACCATTAAAATACAAATAATTATTTGGCCTACTAAACACCAGGCCTAGAATAAAAGTCTTGATTCAGTCTCCCAAGTGAAAACATCTTTTTTGGATTTCTTGAACTTTAAAGCGTGCTCTCAACCAGTATTAATTCATTTGCTTTGAACTTGACCTAGTTTCTTGATGTTCATTAATTCACTGCCTGAACTTGAATTTAATTCAGTGACTTAGTTTGGAATAAATAACAGTCGACTTTTGGAGAATTGACCTGAACTTCCAGTTTCAGTGTTTGCCGTTAATCGTTATTTTGTTGCTGTTCGAATCCCAGGGATTATTGTTTTTTCGTGCTATTTACCAACAAATTATCATACTATTGATTCGGATTTTGATTTCAATTTTGCATGTTTAGAATTATCGCAATGTGTGGCGAAAGTTCCATCAGATTTCCAGTGGCTTATTTGCGGGGATTTTAACTGCAACATTGCTATCTCTGATGTCCGCTCCTCCACTCTTTTATCTTTGTTTTCGGTTTTTACTATAGTTTCAAAAGATGCGGATTTTACGTATGCCCATAATTCTGGTTCTTGCTCTAATCTAGACCATGTGTTGGTCTCAAATGCAGCGTTATTACCACAGCCTGTTCATGTTGGATTGGATATGCCTATTAGTGACCATTTTTACATTTCTTTTCATTTAAATATTCAAATTTCATCTTTTAAAATTATCCATCGTTCTAGTCAAATTGTAAATAAAATGATCTGGGATCGGGAAAAAATGTGCAAATATCATGAAGAATCAGATGCACTTTTAGCTAAAATAATTGTAAATTATTCTAAGGATGTTGATCAAATTGATATTGATCTATTTTAACCTTGAAATTGTTCATAGTTTAAAAGTCGGGGCTAATAAAGCATTTAGAACTGATTCTTTCCGTCGTGGATCTCGTGTTTTAGGTTGGAACCTTAACCCGATTTTAAAGCAAAGCCAAAAGAATACATCTCAAGCTTGTTACCTTTGGAATTGCGCGGGAAAACCACGATCTGGACCATTTTAGGATGGTATGCTAATAATCGTGGGCTCAGGGGGCGCGGACAGGCTATGAATTTTTCTTTACTCCTCTAATTAAACTTTGCAATCATAAAGAGAACTGATAGCAGCAATACAGTTAGGACTTTATAGCTATTCATAGTAGCTTTTTTTTCGTTTTCAATTTTGGATTTTGCCTATTTCATGTTTTTGTTTGCTCTTTAGTTTTCATGGAAGGTTCCTTATTCTTAAAACTAAACATAAGGCCTTTAGAGGAGCTACTTTCAGAACGAGGCCTTACAGGATGCAAGTCCATAAATTTACATATTCACTAATAATAACAAACCGATGCAGAAATTTTCAAAATTTTAAAACATACGTTTCTAAGAGTTTCTAATAAAAAGCGTAAAAATAGAAATTATTAAAATAACAATTTACTAATTCAGAACTAAGCCGCTTTCATTTTACACCTAAAAAAATAAAGAAGAACTATGGGTAGAGTGACATCTTGTTTGAAAGTTCCAAGTTGTTACAGGAAATTGGGAACTATTTTTTTTAACTTTCCATTTATTTTTTCTAATCGTCCATTTTGAAGATTTATCTTAAGAGAGGAGTTCTATACTATGATTGATATCAGAGATCAAAATAATTTTAAAGGAAATAGTTTACACAGTGGGTTTAGCTGCTCAGGTATTGGCCTTTTGTATATTACTTAAGTTGACTGTTTCTCTTCTTTTCTTGTTCCTCTTTTTGTTTCTCCTTTGACTTTCTTTCCAAAGGTTTCTTCAAACGTAAAAATATTATCTTCACCGCAATTTTCAATTCTAGTATTCAGTTTTAAAATAATTTCATTTTATTTTGCCTCTTCTTGGAGGGCATCGTCAATTTCAACACAAAACTGGAATTTTGGTTAAGGTCTATTTATACCAGAACGTTTGGTTGTGTTCCGTTTAAGGATGAAGCCTTTTTGCAAATTTAAGTTTTCTTGAGGATATTGTTAGCCTTATGATTAATTAAATAAAGAAACTCAGCTTACGGAAATACCGAGAAAACTAGTCTCGTTCATGGCTGAATGTATTTCATTTCCAATAACTTTGTCGTTGTAATTAAAATCTTCCAATAGGATCCCTTTCTTAGCTAATCTTTCTGCACTTTTGTTTAACGCTGAAATAGACATATTTACAAATTAGAAAGTAATAAATGCCATCTTTTGTGTTGCCACATATACTGATTTAAAATTTTTGATGGTATGTTATTCGACCTTAAAGTAGGCTGAAACTACAAAAGCAATGATTCTTTTAGAAATTAAAAGGTTAGGAAACTAAACATTCTAAATATAAACAAAAAATTGCTAGGTAAAATTAAATAAATAACCAATTAGCCTCAACTTTAAGAACCTAATTATATTTTACTTGCTTTGTTTTTGTTTTAAATGCTTTTCTTTCCGTATTTATGCATGATTCACATTTGCAATATTTAGAATAAATCCAACAATGATGCTTATTTGATTACTCCAACTTCAAAACAAATGTTCTAACTTAATTGGCATTTCGTTTGCCAATAGTAGTGTGCTATATACAGGTCCCCCCCAAGCGTGATTTACAGAAGATATAGCCTTATTTGGGTTCGGTACTTATCCAATTTATATTGCAGTTCACCCTCAAGACTATTTTATACTAGACTAACAACTTAAGGCATTCAATATATTCTATAAACCGACCAATACATTATTTATTCCGACCATTTATTCTGTAATACAGACAAGAATTTGACCTACATATTAGACCGACACAGAGACATGTAAACACGCGATCAGAGGACAGGCAATTTGTATCTATTTTTAAGATTGATTTGAAGTTAAAACTTTTCTCCATTGACATGAGAAAAAAGGGTTCATTTATTCTGTATTTGCGATAGGAATTAATCAATTTTCTTAGTTGGGTTGCGCTAGCGATCGGCTCAAAGTATTGAAATTTTTTTTACTTACCAACAAAAGGTAAATCTGAGCGAATTATGACACCCTTAAGAGATACATTTTTTTTTTTTGAGGGGTGTCTTGACAATAATTATTTAAATTTCCGAAGAGAGTGAAATCTGAGGGGATGCAGACTGCAAGCCAATACCGTTTGAAAAAGATTACATAGTATTGGGGATATTCATAAATTCGAAATTAATAAAGTCATAAATGTATTTTAAGCCGTATTTTGTTTCCATTCAACATCATTTTATAGGGCCTCTCGGCAATGATTGAAATTGCCAAAAATTTATTTTCACATAAAGCTTCTGTTAATAAAACCACAATTGATGGATTTGTTGTTTTTTTTTCAGAGGAAAATGCGAAAAATCGATTTTCCTTGTTGCTCAAGGCATTCTTAGGGTTTATAATTCTATAGGACTACAGTTCTTAAGGTTTTCAGATATGCTGATTCAAATGGTTCAGTTTTTATTTTCATTTCACACCATTATCTATGGCTCTCTCGGAAATGTTTTAAATTGCCACAAATTTATTTTTGCAAAAAACTTCTATTAATAAGAGTGTATGTGTATATGTGTGTGTGTGTGTGTGTGTGTGTGTGTGTGTGTGTGTGTGTATCTGTATGTGTGTATGGGTGTGTATATATGTGTGTGTTTGTATATATGTGTGTGTATGTATGTCTATGTGTATGTGTTTATGTGTGTGTTTATGTGTGTGTGTGTGTGTGTGTGTGTGTGTGTGTGTGTGTGTGTGTGTGTGTGTGTGTGTGTGTGTGTGTGTGTGTGTGTGTGTGTGTGTGTGTGTGTGTGTGTGTGTGTGTGTGTGTGTGTGTGTGTGTGTGTGTGTGTGTGTGTGTGTGTGTGTGTGTGTGTGTGTGTGTGTGTGTGTGTGTGTGTGTGTGTGTGTGTGTGTGTGTGTTTTTTTTACAGATATTAGTTTTAAAAACTTTTCCCACAAAACGATTTCTTCAAAGAAAACTAATACAAACAGAAGTAAACAAGTAGAAAACCTTTTTTTCGAGTGATGTGCATCTTTTCGTCATAAAAGCATGAAAATATAATTACCATAATAACCAAGACTACTGAAAAGAATAAAAGAATGTGGATTCCCAATTTAATACATGCATATGAGTTTCTGAAAGTCTCAAAAACTTTAGATTTGTTAACGCTATGAAAGGGAAAACAATTAAATTTTATTTTATTTTCAGCAAAGTGCAATTACGTTCTGATCTTTATAAAGTGCGGGGGTGTTAGCCCTACTCCAGATAATTTCAGTTTCTGCTCGTCTTAGGTTTGACTTGATTTTTTATTGTAATTTCTGTTCGTTTAAGTTTTATTTATTTATCGATAGTGATTTACGGTTGTTTGAAATATTTTTGAATATACGAATTATTATTGAAATGCGCGCTGGAATTATTATTCGACTTTATTTCTGCTGGTCTCTGGTTTTCAATCTCTAAATTCCTCCCTATTGAAAAATCGCCCGGAACCGACAGAAATTCTTCACAAACGTTAGGTATACAAGACCGTTCCCCAAGAATGGCTGCAAGAGAGTTTGCTTCTAATAATCTCCCTTTGAAGGTCAGCCCCAAGTTATGTTTGGGTTTAGATTGAAGCAAAACTCTTTATTGACTTGAAGCAAAGCACTTTTTAACTTAACAATTATTACAAATACCAGCTCTTGAGAAATTCTAAAGCCATAAGTGAGGTCCAGAGCTGCTGAAAGCTTATCTAGTATTATGCATATTTTCTTTGCACATATAGTGCGTTTTTACGACTACGACTTGTCTTCTAGCAAGGGCTGTGAATTGGTAAAAATGCCTTAGAAATGTTGTACGCAATAAAACGTTGTAGCCCTTTGAAGATTTGAAGTAGCCAAACTTCATTTTAGTGTTAAATCAAACTTAAAGCAAATTACGTACCAAGGGCAGTAGCCCAGACTGCATCATAGGCGAGAGGTGCTTCTTGATAGCCCTCAGGATACCTACCACGGTCAATGTCATATCCTGAGTTTTTTAGAGCAAAATGAAGTCTTCTTCGAAAGTCATCAACTGTCTGTAAAAAAATAAAAACTTAATTGAGTTGATTTCTTATTTTTACACAAAAACTCAGGTCAATATATACGAAATCATATTATTGAGTTAGTACTAAAGTGAATACACCATTCGATGCCTTTTTTTTATGCTGATTACTAATATAATAAGCATTTCTATCGGAAATTTCAGCCCCCCGTCCCCCTATATATGCCAATTCAGGGTTAGGTTAGGTTGTGTTAGTTTAGGTATAGCCTATATAGGGGGGGGGGCTGAAATTCATTTCCGATAGAAATGCTTATTATATTCGTAATCAACATAAAAAAAGGCATTGAATGGTGTATTCACTTTAGTCCTAACTCAATAATATGGTTTCGTATATATTGACCAAAACTCATTCAATAAAGTAAATTTATGTTGCAAAAATAGACAATTAGATCTAAAACGTTACAAAATTCTGTCACTTCTGCAGACTACTACTTAAAAATAAATCGCGTATCTTGTTTCTTATTTGGTTTTCTCGGAAAATTAAGGCAGCAACTTCAAATGACGATTTCCTAACCTAAAGGAACTTCTTTCTCCACGTTAAAGTGGGTGATAAAACGCTCTACATGCACTTACACTGTAAAAAATGCTAAAATCATCATTATTGATTTTAAAGTAAGGTGAAACAACAATCCTTCGAGGTATTGAAAGACAAAAAAAAACTTAACTCACTGATTTGTGCCAATAGGCTGCTAACTAAAACTTTCAAATTCTAACATTAATTTTATGTTTTAAAATAGTATATTATAATACAATGAATCTCTATATACAGAACTCCATTGAATACAAAATTACCCAAAAGAATTTACGCTCATATTTTGTCAAGCTAAAAACGTAAGTTTAGTTTTTTTATTCTTTCCCTTAATTTTAGAATATAATCCTAGTTAAGGGGTTCGATTCTAATTTTGCTTAAGTCTAGAAAGGATCATCCTGTGTCTATTCAATTGGTTGTGTCCTATAAGGTCTTATCCTATTAGGAATCTTGCTTGCTTTTCTTTCATAATAATAAAACTTAACTTTTAGCTTAAACCTGAACGGGAATTTATTCAAGATGCTAGAATTTGTGAATTAAAATTATTGAACTTTTAATTCTAAATAAATTAATTAATAATTAACCAACGAATGATTCTAAATAAATTACAAATAATTGGCTTAAATTGAATAGCAAAATCAATAGTAATTAGTAAAAATATTAGTAAAACACTAACCATTTTTTCTATAGCAAAACTGTTGGTTTTTGTATACCGGTATAGAATCACATTTTTCTACTGCTCACTGTTTGAAATAGGATTAGTTTAAAGGTATCATTATCAGTCTATATGATGATAAGTGTAGACAATTCCTCTGGACAATCTCTAACAAATCTTTCGTCTTCTGAAGCGCTCGTATTTTGGAATGCCCCATTCGATTAACACCGAAGTTAAATCTGGAGTTTGGTTTACTGATTTAACAGTTATCTTAAATTAGTGGTTGTTTTCTGTTCCATACTTCCCCACAGGTAAGTGAATCCAGCTGTTTCTTTATGAAAATTAATTAAAAGAACTTTTTCCACGAAACAAGTTTTTCAAAGAAAAATAGAGCTCCATTAAAATGAGCAAAAATAAAGTAAAATAATCTTTCAAGTGTAAAACTCTCACAAACCACCATCAACAAATAAGTGAAACCCAAAACGAACAGAAATTACAATAAATAACCAAGTCAAACTCAAAACGAGCAAAGATTAAGATGAGTAGGGTTGACAACCCCCATGCGTTCCCAAGAACAGAACCTAATTTGCCCTTTACTGACAAAAACATTTTAAGTGTTTCCACTTTTTTTACTTTAATACATAACAAATTGTTAAAACTTAAGGAATAAATATCAGTATATGCATCTTAAACTGACAATCCACAGTCATTTCTTTCGGTGAAGTTTTACCGAAATTTTACGGGGTTGACATCCCCAATATCCCTAGAGTCATAATTACTTTCTGGTATACCCCCTCCTGGAAAGTTTTCTGCAGGCGCCCTTGAGGTAGTCCTATACTTCGATAAAAAACACCCATGGGCATTTCTTCCCCAAATATATCTAAATAAACATGTAAAGTACCATGAAAAACACGGTTATCAATCGGCAGAGATGCCAGCTAGTACGACCGTCTTCAGTAGAGATACTACATATAATTAAAGGTGTTACGTCGAAAATAAAGTTTAAATATTTTCAATTTTTACTTTACGGAGCGACAAAGTGGCGCTACATTGTGAAGCAAAACCGGTAGATATTGACGAATACTCCTTGAGTTCTAATCTTGTCAACACAATACCCAATAGCTGTTGAATTCAGGCATGCCCAGGGAGATTCTCAAAACGTTATTCAGTTGGTAGAGTCGTATGAGACAACAGGGGAGGGGTGTATGGTGAATGCTCTGCAAGCTTTAATTATGACCATGAATAAGTCTTTTTCAAGATTTAGACATACATGTTACCCTGCGAAACTAAAAGTTTCTGATATGCAGGCTGTTCGTTCAGGTCCAAAATGATGGGTTGGCTTGGAAGAGATTACTAGAGAGGCTGATGAGCTGTGCGGCAATGATCTTCATATAAATCCTAATATTACGGGGCAGAATTTTAGGGGGGGGGGAGCTGATAACTTGTGCAATTTAAAAATACAGCAAATATACTAATGTTCAATTTTAAAAATACAGCAAATACAGTAGAAGTTTTGAGTAAAATCTCCAATTTTGTATAATATTAATTAATGAATATCTAGGTCAAGTACGAGTTCATTGACTATTATTCAGATTCTCCTTGGAGGATGCAAGGTAAAGGGCGATCATACGATTTGCCATAAAGTATCTACTAAAAACTTCCGAAAAGATATCAAAATATCTAAATTTTTATTCGGATATCGTTAAATCATTAATAAAACAAACGTATCACATCATTTGATAGAGTAGAAGGCGCCGAGAAGTGGTTAGGGATATAGAACCCCATACTTTTATTATACCCTATTTAAACTACTTATAAGATTAAGAAAAAAATCGTCTACTTGTTATATCAGGTCCAAATTTTAACTCAATTTCATGAAAACCGAAACGAACCTATTACCATGCCTGATATTGTCCTTTGTTTATCTTGATTCCAGTTCAACGCTTCTGTAGTAAAATGTCCCTCGGCTGCCATTCTCATCTCTTCTTTTGTACACTGAATACCTTCTGCTTCCAAATTAACTTCAAACCAATTGTCTTCATACCAGCCTAATAAATTAAAAATATTGATAATTACAAAAAAATGAAAACAACATGTAGCCTTGATGGCTCTTCTATGGCAAAAGTACACATTTATTAGAAACCTAAGTCAAAAAGCATTAATTTCAGAAAAAAAAAGAATTTATAATAAAAACTCGTCGAAAAACTACAACACACACTCTTGTTACTGTATGACAAAGTTCACAGTTCATCTGAAATTTGATGTTTTCTTTTTAATGTTTTGTCTTTTTACAACAGATTTAGCCTGGTGAGACTTAATAGACTAAGAGGTGCTATAGATACGTCCTATCCCTGTTTATATGGATTATTTTCACGGATTTTGTCCTAAGGAGCATGGCAAAGGCTTTGGGAGAGCATGAAATTTAATGGGGGGGGGGAACGCCCCTACACTCTGACTATGCAGATGATCAAAGTCTCTAAGATAAAAATGTTAGGGAAATGAAGGAATCTTTGGAGGTTATTTGAGTTCAAAGTACAGGAAACGGTTTGAAAATTGAAGTTAAGAAGACTAATCTGCTTAGGCTACGAATAAATAAAGTTGAAGAGATTATAATGGGTATCACGTAATTAGTAAAGATGGTGGATGCAGTGAAGATATGGAAAAGCAGAATGGCCGAGACCCAGAGTTTTTGGTCAAAGTTGAAAAAAGTTAGGATTTGTGGGACGTTAAGTCTGCGAACCAGGATTAGAATATTGGGAGCCACTGTAATCACAGGGATTAAGTTTGGTTATTAGACTCGGGCACTTTGAAAATTAGAGGGAAATTTGTAAAATGTTATGCAGAGGAATTGTCTATAGATCTTTCCAGGGTGTGCGTAACTGAACCACCGTCTAACTGAACTCCAAGCAACTGAACTGAACTACCAAGCAACACCTGTAACTGAACTACCGTGCAACTTAACTACCGAATCAACCGAACGACCGTGCAACTAAAACCCTGTATTACCGAATCCCCGTGCAACTGAATCCTCGTGTAACTGGACCACCGGGCAACTGAGCCCCATTTAGCCAAACCCTTTTGCAACTAAACCCCTGCAACTAAACCTTATTTAACTGAACCCCTGTGTTAATGAACCCTCGTCCAACTGAACCACCGTGCAACTGAACCATGATGCAACTTAATCCCTCTCTCCTTAGCTACATGACAATCAGAGAACCCCATTGCAGAAGTTTTAAGTACCTTTTTAAATTTTGTAATTTGTCTTTAGCTTTTAGATAATATTTGTTATCGGGAAATATACGGATATTTTTTGTGTGGGAGTTTTCTCAAAGGGGGGGGGGGATTCTGGAGGATGTCCCATGATAAGACTATTTTTGCACCTAGGGGAAGGGGGCAGGACTTACACGTAAATTCCTCTTTTACAATTTCCTTAAAAAATACCACAAAAATAAACTAAAAATAACACAACTAAAAAAACATATTCAAATTCGGAAAACCATATTTTCCACGAGCAGGTATTTTCCAGGGGAGGGTTTTCGTGGGAGAGGGAGGTAAACGCCTAGGATTTTAAATGATGACAGGGAGAAGAGAACCCCCATTAACATACATTAAAAAAATGAGAAATAGATTTGGTTTTAAGAGTTTGTGACGTCCGATTTTCTTTGTTTTGTGACAACAAAACAGAGCTTATTTATTAATCATCTTGACAATCATTTATATCATGACTTTAAAAAGCAAACAATTCCAACAAGGTTATCAAGAAAATAAGACTTAGTGCATTTTATAATGATATTCGTACTTTAGCCGGATAGGTCAAATCGGTTGTAGTTTCGTCAAGGAATTTGGTAGAGGATTTCTGCTCCAGGAATCATTTAATTGTTTTAATTTTTATTTCCAGTATTTAATTGAAACTCCGATTCTCTCATTTGTCATTGAAATGCCTGATAAAGTCCTATTCCTTACGTTTCGGATTCACATACTAACCCATAAATGTAGAATTTCCTCTATGTATAACACCATGCTGACTTCTTGCTATTTTCGCTTTTCTAAATATTTCTTTTAACCAGCTACAATTAAAGAATTGACATAAGTTTGCTAAGGATTATGATTGATATTAGTTGCATTTCACACAACGCCAGCGCTATTTGTGTGACATTTATCTCGACATTAGTCTTGCTAGCATCATTGAAACGGGAATTATGCCCTGCCACGAGGACAGAATACTTGAAGCACTGAAACCCTGTGTCGAAAGAAAAGTGTTGTACACCTCTAAAACTTTTTAAATCTACATTATATTTTACAACCCCCCCCCCCTTCCCCTTCCCGCCTCTTAAAACAAATTCTTTTTTAAACTTAGTTACATTTACATCAAATTTTCAATATATAAAACCATTTAATCAGTCCTATCTTTCATTATAATTTTCCACCCTATTAAAATTCCTACCAAGCCTCTGAAAAAACACCCTCCAAATTGTTTAAGTCCGGATGAAGTGTCTTCATTTCCGTTTGCAGGTAATGCAAGTACAGTTCACATGGCTTTTCATCACTTTGCCCTCTGATCACTTTGACTCTTAAAAGAGCACTAGAGCGTCTGATTACCACTCCAACGAGCCCCCTTTGAAGTTTATATGACCACACTTTCTATAAAAACCCTATATGTCCCCAAGCATAACTTACAACCCTTACCCTTAGGGTTGGGGGGATCTGTTATCCTCAAAGACATAATTTCCAGACCTTTCCGATACGCTTACAAAAATGGCTATATCAAAATTTTGATTGGAAGTATTTGGGGAAAGGATCGCTTTCGACTAATAAAAAAGGCACTAGTCCTCTCAATTTCCAATTGAATGAGCCCTTTTTGAAGCTTCTACGACCAAACTTTCTATAAGAACGTTATATTCCCAAAATGGCTGTATCAAAATGTTGACCGGAAAAGTTGACGGGAAAATTATGGGGGTGAGGTGATTCTCCCTCTGATTACTTTCGACTATTAAAAAGGGCAATAGCCCTCTCAATGTCCAATCGAAAGAGGCGTTTTTGAAGTTGTGAATTTGTACAAAGTAGGTCACAATTAGACATTTAGCAATTAGCACCGAAAATATTTCTGGCCCTTGCACGTGGTGAAATTTATAAAGAAAACGCAGATATGAGAAATAGCTTTTATGTGAGCTATGAAACATCTGTCTACGATGTTTTTGTAGCTCGCTAGCCCCATTCCCATCCCCACCAATACGTGTGATATCGATACGATACCGATACAGCGTACAGCCCTTTCCCCAAGGACTATGGAGGGTCAAATCATCACAAAAACCATAGATATTGGACTTTTGAACTATGTTGAACAAAATGGCTCTATCAAAATTTTGATTGGAGGATTTTGGGGGAGATAGCCTGTAGGGAGGGGGGGGGGGTATTTGCCCTCTAATCTTTTTGATCACTTAAGAAGGACACTAGCAAATTTAATTCCCGTTCGAATGAGCTATTACACATATCTTTATCATGTTCTGGTAAACCGCTAGCCCTGCTAGAAAAAAAAAACTGAAAAAAAAACAGGAGACTGATCAGTGTTACCCATGCAAAAAAGTGATTTTCCTTGTTGTTCAAGGAGGGGGGGGACTGTAATTTTCCTATTCAAGTTTTTGGATCATGCTGATTCCAATGGTACAATTTTCATTTTGATCTGACGCCCTTTTCAAGGGGTTTTAGGTTTTTCTTTAAATCACCTTAAATTTCGTATCAATCAATCAATCAATCATTTTATTAATACTAAAACACTATTACAAACGTAAAAAAGTTATTTGGCCCAAGAAACTTGGCTTTCTAATAAAGTGCTAAAAGAACTTGGCTTACAATAATAAAGCGCTAAAAGAGCCACAAATAATACCTTAAATGAAACAATACATATGAAATAAAGGTGAAGGATAATAAACATTAGCACACAGTAAAAAAAAATGGTAATTATTATAATAATAGCAATAAATAGAAACCAAAAAAGTAGAGACACAGGAAAGACCAAGTTGACATTACAACATGGGACAAAAAAAAGGAACAAGGACTTTAAAAGTTAGGATTTTTACTTTTCGAAATAAACTTTTACTTTTAAGACCAACAGAAATAATAGTTACCATTCGTTAATCAGTTTCAGATGGCCATTTTTATCACTAGGTAGAATGTGGTTCTATTCCACATCCTAGGACCAGTGGTGTCGTTGAGGGAGGGCAAGGGGGAGGCAGTTGCCCCCTCTCCCAAACAATTTGTAAAAAAACTGTAATTTATTAAGTAGCTTTAAAACTGTTGCTTGCTGCAAGTGGCAAATTTGCTCTTTACTTTCAGCAGAATTTTTTTTATTTAATCCATGCTCGTTTAATACATCCTCTACATCTGAAAATAGGACAGATTTGAAATCATTAAGAAATAAGAACGTAGATTTGCAGTGAATATTATTTCCTGAATGAAAAAGAAATCGTGGAAAAAGAAAATAAGACCTAGTGTGTTTTATAATGATATTCGTACTATAGCTGGATAGGTCAAATCGGTTGTAGTTTCGTCGAGGAATTTGGTAGAGGAAATTTGCTCCAGGAATCATTTAATTGTTTTAATTTTTATTTCCAGTATTTAATTGAAACTCCGATTCTCTCATTTATCATTGAAAAGTCTAATAAATGTTGATAAATTCCTATTCCTTATGCTTCGGATTCACATACTAATCCATATAAGTAGAATTGCCTCTCTGTATAATACCATACTGACTTCTTGCTGTTTTTGCATTTCTAAATACTTCTTTTAACCAGCTACAATTAAAGAATTGACATAAGTTTGCTAAGGATTATGATTGATATTAGTTGCATTTCACACAACGCCAGCGCTATTTGTGTGACATTTATCTCGACATTAGTATTACTAGCATCATTGAAACGGGAATTATGCCCTGCCACGAGGACAGAATACTTGAAGCACTGAAACCCTCTGTCGAAAGAAAAGTGTTGTCTCTTTTAAAAAATCTAAATTATATTTTACACCCCCCCCCCCCCCGCTTCCCCTTCCCGCCTCTTATAACAAATTCTTTTTTAAACTTAGTTACATTTACATCAAATTTTCAATAAATAAAACCATTATAATTCACATGGCTTTTCATCACTTTGCCCTCTGATCACTTTGACTCTTAAAAGAGCACTAGAGCGTCTGATTACCACTCCAACGAGCCCCCTTTGAAGTTTATATGACCACACTTTCTATAAAAACCCTATATGTCCCCAAGGCATAACTTACAACCCTTGCCCTGAGGGTTGGGGGGATCTGTTATCCTCAAAGACATAATTTCCAGACCTTTCCGATACGCTTACAAAAATGGCTATATCAAAATTTTGATTGGAAGTATTTGGGGAAAGGATCGCTTTCGACTAATAAAAAAGGCACTAGGCCTCTCAATTTCCAATTGAATGAGCCCCTTTTGAAGCTTCGACGACCAAACTTTCTATCAGAACGTTATATTCCCAAAATGGCTGTATCAAAATGTTGACCGGAAAAGTTGACGGGAAAATTATGGGGGTGAGGTGATTCTCCCTCTGATTACTTTCGACTATTAAAAAGGGCAATAGCCCTCTTAATATCCAATCGAAAGAGGTGTTTTTGAAGTTGTGAATTTGTACAGAGTAGGTCACAATTAGACATTTAGCAATTAGCACTGAAAATATTTCTGGCCCTTGCAGGTGGTGAAATTTATAAAGAAAACGCAGATATGAGAAATAGATTTTATGTGAGCTATGAAACATCTGTCTACGATGTTTTTGTAGCTCGCTAGCCCCACCCCCTTGAGAAACGGCACAGAATGTGCTATTTTTGTGCCATATGGCATTTCCAGATGGTGGAATTTATGAAAAGCACGTGGATGTGAGAAATAGCTTTTGAATGAGCCATTAAGTATCTCTGTATGATATTCTGGTAAACCGCTAGCCCTGGGAAAAAAACGGGAGACAGATCAGTGCTACCCATGCAAAAAAGTTGTTTTCCTTGCTGTTCAAGGTTGGGGACTGTAATTTCCCTGAACAACGTTTACAACTATGCTGATTTCAATGGTACACTTTTCATTTTTATCTGACGTCATTCTCGAGGGGTTCAGGCTTTTTTTTCGAAATCACCATAAATTTCTTTTCGCAATAAAGAATTGTTTTTAACACGAACATTCCTGAATCAGAGTCAGATGGCAGTTTTTTTTTATTAGGCAGTTTTTTTACAAACAAGTTTTTTAATTTTTGGTTATTATGGACTATTGTTTGCTCTTTACTCAAGTTTATTTAAAAAGGGAACGATGAATTGAGGGTGCCAAAAAATCTTAAGGAGGCCCCGGGTCCCCCCTGGATCCTTTTATACATGGTTTCCGCCTATGCTAATACGAATGGTGCATTTTTAATATGATCTGATGGCATTTCTTATGGGGTCTTGGACAAATTTGTTTTCAGATATTGGGAAACCATAGAAAACGTTGCAAATATTGGAAAACACCCGGTACTGATATGGCCAATCCCGATACCAGCCAATACCAATCCATCTAATAAAAATACAGCCATACCAATACGTGTGATATCGATACGATACCGATACAGCGTACAGCCCTTTCCCCAAGGACTATGAAGAGTCAAATCATCAAAAAAACCATAGATATTGGACTTTTGAACTATGTTGAATAAAATGGCTCTATCAAAATTTTGATTGGAGGGTTTTGGGGGAGATGGCCTGTAGGGAGGGGGGGGGGTTATTTACCCTCTAATCTTTTTGGTCACTTAAAAAGGATACTAGCAAATTTAATTCCCGTTCGAATGAGTTATTACACATATCTTTATCATGTTCTGGTAAACCGCTAGCCCTGCTAGAAAAAAAAAACAGAAAAAAACAGGAGACAGATCAGTGTTACCCATGCAAAAAAGTGATTTTCCTTGTTGTTCAAGGACGGGGGGGGCTGTAATTTCCCTATTCAAGGTTTTCGATCATGCTGATTCCAATGGTACAATTTTCATTTTGATCTGACGCCCTTTTCAAGGGGTTTTAGGTTTTTCTTTAAATCACCTTAAATTTCGTATCAATCAATCAATCAATCATTTTATTAATGTTAAAACACAATTACAAACGTAAAAAAGTCATTCGGCCCAAGAAACTTGGCTTTCTAATAAAGCGCTAAAAGAACTTGGCTTACAATAATAAAGCGCTAAAAGAGCCACAAATAATACCTTAAATGAAACAATACATATGAAATGAAGGTGAAGGATAATAAACATTAGCACACAGTAAAAAAATGGTAATTATTATAATAATAGCAATAAATAAAAACCAAAAAAGTAGAGAAACAGGAAAGACCAAGTTGACATTACAACATGGGACAAAAAAAAGGAACAAGGACTTTAAAAGTTAGGATTATTGCTTTTCGAAATAAACTTTTACTTTTAAGACCAACAGAAATAATAGTTACCATTCGTTAATCAGTTTCAGATGGCCGTTTTTATCACTAGGTAGTTTTTTTCTAAACGCGCTCTTTAACTTTTGGTTACTATGGGCTGTGGTTCGCTCTTTACTAGGTTGCCGCTACCGCTGCAACCATGATTTGATATATTAGTGTTTGTACCTTAATTGCGTAGCTTATTAAGGGTGCTTGGAGAAGTAACATACAAGAGGTGTTCTTGCAAATCTCCAGTTAAGGGTTTTGGATCATAATTATTACAATGATGATATCGTTTTATACTTCCGAGCTTTTCTACTTGAGAAAAGACATCAAAAGTGTTGTTTTTAGTAGTATATAACCCTTATGGATGGTGTAATTGATACAAATCATGTAGATATGAGCGATAGATTTCAAATGAGCCATTAAACGTCACTCTAAAAAGTTCTGGTAGCCGACTAGCCCCAGCTTTTCCACTTGAGACATGGCACCAAAAGTGCCGTTTTTAGTGCCATTTTGAATTTGCTGATGGTTGAATTTGTAGGAAGGACGTCGATATGAGCAATGTCTTTTATATGAGCTACTAAAAATCTGTCTAGATACCTACGATATCAATACGCCCAATAACAATACTCCAATAGCGATAGGCGTGATATCAATACTTCCGGTACCGATACAGTGTGCAGCTCTTTCCCCAGGAGCTATGGAGGATCATATCAACACCAAAACCAAATGTATTTGATCTTTTAACTATGTTGAACAAAATGGCTATCTCAAAATTGTGATTGGATGACATTGGGGGGAGGGAGCCTTAAGGGAGAGGGGGCTAGTAGCACTCCAATCTTTTTGGTCACTTAAATAGGATACTAGCAAGTATAATTTCCGTTCAAATGAGCTATTACACATCCCTCTATGATGTTGTGGTCACCCCCTAAGCTTGGTAGAAAAAAACAAAAAAAAACGGGAGACAGATCAATGCTACTCATACAAAAAAGTCATTTTCCTTGTTATTAAAGGAGGGGGCTGTAATTCCCATGATTAGGTTTTCGACTGTGCCGATTCTAACGGTAGACTATTCATTTTGATCAGACGTCATTTTTGAGAAGTTTCAGACTTTTTTTTTAAATCACCATAAGATTCTTTTCGCAATGAACTTTTACTTTTAAGACGAACCGAAATAATAGTTGCCATTCCTGAATCAGTGTCAGATGGCAATTTTTTCACTAGATAGTTTTTTTTCGAAACATGTTTGTTAACTTTTGGTTACTATGGGCTGTGGTTCGCTCTTCACTAGGTTGCAGCTACCGCTGCAACCATGATTTTCGTCGGGCTTTCATATCAATAAGCTTTATTGGCCAGTCAATCGTCTTATAAAATGAAATTCTAGAAAATTTGGTTCTAGAAAAACCCAATGTGTTTCTTACCTTAAAAAAGTTTTAGTAACTTTGTTTTCAAAAAGAAAGGCAATTGGCTAAGACAAGTAATCATTCAGACTTGAGACCAATTTTGGTGTGGAACAAGTCATTATTAGGATTTAAACACTGATCATAGATTCCTTTAAATCAAAACTTTAAAATCACCTGGAAATCGACGATTTCCTTCTTATCTAATTTCTCAGAAATACTAACTGAAAATAAGGATATACTTGCCAATGAAAAACCATACATGTTGTTTGCCGTAAAGACCTTGTTTGTAGACTTCACACAAAACTTTCCTGGCAGCTGCTACATAGAAAAGCCCGACGATTATACGAGCATCTTGCCGTCGGAGATTTCTCACTGCATCGGTGGCTTCTTGCATAAAACTTTGTCTTGCGATAATTTCAATTCCAACCTCCCTACACTTGGATTCCAAATCAGTTATAGTCTGTAAATAAGTTGACATTAGGCCATTTTATTATAATTAATCAAAAAAAACTTTTTGCGCAAAATAGGTTTTTCCAAAAAAAGTAAAGAACTCCATTAAACCAAAAATGAACGAAAATAAAATCTAATAATTTACCAAGCTTACAACTACCACAAATCAGTATTAATAAATAAATGAACCCCCCCCCCCAAAAAAAAAGAAATTAAAACAAGTCAAACTCAAAACGAGCAGAAATTAATGTGAGTAGGGTTCTAAACCCTATGCTATCTAGAAGCCAGAATATAATTTTTAATTTACTGAAAAAAATTCAAATGAATTTACTGAAAAAAAAGTGCATTGTCAGTTTAATATACATATGTTGATATTTATTCCTTAAAATCTTAATTAATTTTTGATTTTTTTAAAGTTATAAAAGTGAAAATAATTAAAGGAATTTTTTCCGTAAAATACAAATTGTATTCCATCTCCTAATAAACATAGGGCTTTGAGCCCTACACAGATTAATTTTTGAGTGTTTAGCGTTTGACTTTTTTTCTTTTATATGCGTTTTGATTTTCAGTGGTTTATTGGTCCTGATTTTTGGTAGTTGTAGTCTCTATAGATTATTTGACTCTATTTTTTTTCATTTTTGGTTGAATGGAGTCCTTTACTTTTTTTTAAAAACTTTTTTTGTGCAAAAAGTCTTTGGACTAATTTATGTTCGATAAATTAGTGATAATTGACATAGTTTTTTTCAGGGAGAAAGACTGAGTCTCTTCTGAAGTTAAACAACCATCCCTTCCATGAACAAATTGAAACGGCAATAGCCCTTTTAATTTCCAATCGAAAGAGCCCTGTTTGAAATTTTTACGACAACCCTTTCTATAAAAACATTACATTCCCCCAGGGCACAGCTTACAACTTTAGCCCCGAGGGCTGTGGAGGGGTTGTCATCCTCAAAGACCTCATTTCCAGAACAATTAACTACGTTCAAGAAATTGGCTATCTCAAAATTTTGATTGGATGTGTTTGGGGACTTGGTGGGCGTGAGAAGGCGGTTAGTTACCCTCCAATCACTTTCGAGTAATAAAAACGGGTCTAGCACTCTCAATTTATAATTGAATGAGCCCCTTTTGAAATTTCTACGACAACGCTATCTATACAAACCTTAGATGCCCCAGGGCATAACTTAACACCTTTGCCCTGGAGGCTCTGGGGGGTTTGTCATCCTCTAATACATAATTTTCAGAAATTTTAACTATGTTGAACAAAATGGCTATCTCAAAACTTTAATTGGATGTGTTTGGGGAAATGGTGGGTGTGAGAGGGCGGTTAGTCGCCCTTCAATCACTGTCGACTATTAATAAGGGCACTAGCCCTTTCAACTTCAGATCGAATGAGCCCTGCTTGAAGTTTCTACACTATCACTTTCTATAAAAAACCTTATATACCCCCAGGGCATAACTTACAACCCTTGCCCTGAGGGCTGTTGGGGGGGGTCGGCATCCTCTAAGACATAATATCCATAACTATTAACTACGTTGAAAAAATGGCTATCTCAAAATGTTGATTGTATCTGTTTGGGGAAATGGTGAGCGTGAGGGGGTTAGTTGCCCTCCAATCATTTTCAACTATTAAAAAGGGCACTAGCCATTCGAACTTCCGATTGAATGAGCCCTTTTTGAAGTTTCTATGACAACCTTTTCTATAAAAACCTTATATGCCCCCAGGGTACAACTTACAACCCTTGTCCTGA
Organism: Artemia sp. Qi Xiang Cuo; assembly: GCF_049724085.1. NCBI lineage: Eukaryota > Metazoa > Arthropoda > Branchiopoda > Anostraca > Artemiidae > Artemia > Artemia sp. Qi Xiang Cuo. The sequence goes on from NC_142806.1 coordinate 36,945,941, forward strand.
GAGCTGTGCGGGGGCTCTCATCCTCAAAGACCTAATTTCCAGAACTTTCAACTACGTTGAACAAAATGGCTATCTCAAAATTTGGATTGGATGGGTTTGCGGAAAACGTGGGTGTGAGAGGGGGGTTTGTTGTTCTCAAATCACTTTCGACTATTAAAAACGGCACTAGCCCTCTCAATTTCTAGTTGAATGAACCCATTTTTAAATTTCCACGACAACGCTATCTATATAAACCTTAGATACCCCCAGGGCATAACTTAACACCTTTGCCGTAGGGGCTCCGGGGGGTTTGTCATCCTCAAATACATAATTTCCAGAAATTTCAACTACGTCGTCATCCACTAAGACAAAATTTCCAGAACTATCAGCTACGTTGAAAAAAATGGATATCTCAAAATGTTGATTGTATATGTTTGGGGAAATGGTGAGTGTGAGGGGGTTAGTAGCCCTCCAATCATTTTCAACTATTAAAAAGGGCACTAGCAATTTCAATTTACAATCGAATGAGCCTTTTTTGAAGTTTCTACGACAACACTTTCTATAAAAACCTTGTATGCCCCCAGGGCATAACTTACAACCCTTGTCCTGAGGGCTGTGCGGGGGTTGTCATCCTCAAAGACCTAATTTCCAGAACTTTCAACTACGTTGAACAAAATGGCGATCTCAAAATTTGGATTTGATGTGTTTGTGGTAAAGGTAGGCATGAGAGGGGGGGGGGGGGTTAGTTGCCCTTCAATCACTTTCAACTATTAAAAAGGGCATTAACCCTTTAATTTCCAATCGAATGAGCCCTTTTTCAAGTTTTTATGACAGAGCCTTCAATAAAAACACTATATACCCCCAGGGCATAACTTACAACCTTAGCCCTGAGGACTCTGGGGGGAGTTTCATCCTCAAAGACCTAATTTCCAGAACTTTCAACTACGGTTAACAAAATGGCTATCTGAAAATTTTGATTAGATGTGTTTGGGGAAAAGGTGGGCGTGAGAGGGGGGTTAGTTGCCCTTCAATCACTTTCGACTAATAAAAAGGTCACTAGCCCTCTCAATTTCCAATGAATGAGCCCCTTTTGAAGTTTCTACGACAACGCTATCTATATATCGCGGAAGGGGTGTTAGTTGCCTTCCAATCACTTTTAACTATTAAAAAGGGCACTAGCCCTTTGAATTTCCAATCTAATGAGCCCTTTTTAAAGTTTCTACGACAAAGCTTTCTATAAAATAAAATTATTCGCCTTCAGGGCATAACTTACAACCCTTGCCCTGGGGGCTGTGGGGGATTATACTCCTCAAAAACATAGTTTTTATCTGGGAATCAACTATGCTGAACAAAATGGCTATCTCAAAATTTTGATTCGATGTGTTTTGGGAATGGGTTGGCGTGGAAGGGGTGTTAGTTGCCTTCCAATCACTTTCAAGTATTAAAAAGGGCACTAGCTGTTTTAATTTGCAATCGAAAGAGCCCTTTTCGAAGTTTGTACGACAACTCCTTCAATACGGAGTGCCCTGGCCAAAACAAGAAAATAAATAATACATTGTCCCAACATCGTTTTTTACTTAGGCAGCGCTATTGCACTGCCTTTGATACCCTATTGTCTGAAAAACAAGTTAGTCAAAAACAAACCTGACTACATGCATTTACAAACCGTGGGCTGAATTCAGGCTGAATATTTGTTGATGATTTTGATGTTAAGACACTAATCCAATCCAAGAGAAAATTTCCAGGACTTTTTCAAGCTGTTCTAACTGATTGGTTATACTTAAAAAGTAGTAAGGCCATAGGCACTTGAAACCCTACCCGCAAACCTACCCGGTTTTTCTGGTAGGTAATTCTAATCTAGAGGTCAATACATCTTTCAAAGAGGAACGAGTACGCAATACCGGTCCTAGTGTGATTGATTTTTTGGACAATTGCCTTTAGTCAAGAATAGTTTGTTAGAAATGTGTCGTTGCTAAAGCTAACTCTCATTGGGAAAAAGGGGTATAAAGCTTTTTGTTTTTGATAAGAATTGCACAATGAATGTATCGTTTGACGTGGGCATTTTTATGAGCCAATCAGAGGTTGTTCAATATACGATAACTTGATTTGTGGTTGGGATTTGAATAAAAGAAATGGTTATGTTATTTGCTTGCGTGTATAGGAATTGCCATGTTATTTGCTTGCAGGTATAGATATTCCCTTGTTATTTGCTTTCTTTTATATTAATTAACTTGCTTTATTCTTTAGAGTTTAGTAATTCACAATAATTTAGATATCATGTTAATTAATAAAAATCAAAATTTATTGCGTGTATATTACTTAACAGGTTATTTTCTTGCATGTATAGGAATTCACATGTTATTTGCTTGCATGTATATGAATTCCCATGTTATTTGCTTGCATGTATAGGAATTCCTATGTTATTTGCTTGTGTGTATAGGAATTCCCATGTTATTTGCTTGCGTGTATAGGAATTCCAATGTTATTTGCTTGCATGTATAGGAATTCCCAAGTTTTTTCACTTGCGTGTATAGGAATTCCCTTGTTATTTGCTTGCATGTATAGGAATTCCCATGTTATTTGCTTGCGTGTATAGGAATTCCCATGTTATTTGCTTGCATGTATAGGAATTCCCATGTTATTTGGTTGCGTGTATAGGAATTCCCATGTTATTTGCTTGCACGTATAGGAATTCCCATGTTATTTGCTTGCATGTATAGGAATTCCCAGGTTATTTTGATTGCGTGTATAGGAATTCCAAGTTTATTTGGTTGCTTTTATAGGAATTCCACTGTTATTGGCTTGCATGTCTAGTATGTACCCAGTTATTTGCTTTCTTTTCTATTATTTCAAATTTTATTTGATTGCTTGTTTAGTAATTCACAAGTTATTTTCTTGCTTGTTTAGTAATTACAATGTTATTTGCGTGCAGTTATAGGAATTCCCTGGTTCTTTGCTTGCATGTATAGGAATTCCCATGTTATTTGCTTGCATGTATAGGAATTCCTATGTTATTTGCTTGCTTGTATAGGAATTCCCATGTTATTTGATTGCGTGTATAGGAATTCACTTGTTATTTGTTTGCATGTATAGGAATTCCCAAGTTAATTGCTTGCGTGTTTAGGAATTCTCTTGTCATTTGCTCGATTGTATAGGAATTCCCATGTTATTGGCTTGCTTGTATAGGATATCCCATGTTATTTGCTTGCTTGTATAGTAATTCACATGTTATTTGCTTGCCTGTATAGGAATTCCCAAGTTATTTGCTTGCATGTATAGGAACTCCCATGTTATTTGCGTGGATGGTTTTGAAGTGGTAATTTAATTTGCGATGGTTTATTGGTAGACACTTGTTATTATCGTTTGTTCTGATTAAGCACCTTGTTAGGTTCTTGCAAGTATATGTATTAAATTTTGCAATTATTTAATGTCTATTAACTAACATGTGCTTTTATTGCACGTTTTTGTATACTCACTTTATTTTGATTGAATGCATAGAAATTACCATGTTATTTGCTTGCATGTATAGGAATTCCCATGTTATTTGCTTGCGTGTATAGGAATTCCCATGCTATTTTAAGGGCTTATGTGTCCCCTTCCTATGCTATTCCAGGAGCTTATGGTCCTTCCTATGCTATTATACGGGCTTGTCCGTTTGGTTTTTCTTGACTTGGCCCCAAAGGAACCCCCCGGTCCTCAAAGGTTCTCAAGGCTCCCAAAGGGGCCGTGGTTTAACTTGTAACTTTTACATTATCTTTATTTTAAAATTTCCGTTTGAATGACTCTGTTGTTTTAAACCAGTGTGATTTTTTCTTTACATGGTGTTCGTTCAAAAAAGCGAGAATTTCAGTTAAATAAATAATTCTTATATTTTTTCCGTTCAATTGAAGGCGAGGATTTCTGTTAAATAAATAATTGTTATACCTTTTAAAATGACTTCACGGGGGTTTGAGGGGGCTCTGTTGTTTAGAATGACTAATGTTTTTGAAAAGGGTAATTACTCCTTTAGTTTACGAGATTTGCGAATTTTTTGCGAAAAGATATTTGCGTAAAGGTATTGCGATGGTTAAGAATGCCTCAAGGGTAATTAAAGAATGGGATGCTTGCATCAACATTACAAAGTATATGCTATTATACTTATTAAATTTGACGCTTACAAGAGACATTGCTAGAAAGTATTCAATAGCTTAATTGAAAAGTAACGATAGAATGACATAGTGACTTGACCTAGCTTTACATCGCCGATGTGGTCTGTATAATACATAAGTAACGTTTGAAAAGTATTGTCAATTTAAAAAGAAATGGCTGAAAAGTGTTTTGAGTGGGATGGGTTGCATGGAGGGTTGAGTTGCACGAGGGTTCAGTTAAAGGGGATACAGTTGCACGGGGGTTTCGGTTATACAGGGGTTCAGTTACAAGGGGGATTCAGTTGCACGGGGGTTGAGTTAAATGGGAATTCAGTTCCACGAGAGTAGTGCTTTGTCGTGGTTTAGCCGTAAGGTTCATTTAGACGAAGTTACGTGCGCGCCCGAAACCTCGACAAAAAGAAACTTAAAAAAAATGAAATAAAGCTATGTCGAATTTGCATATATCTCCTGATTGGTCCCTAAAAAACCAGTCTGGTTGAAAACGTGGCGTTTTAGTACTGCTCACTTTTTTGCAATGTGTAGGAGCCAGTGGGGAATCCCCACTCGTTTGGAAAGGTGCCAAAGAAAGGCATACAAATAACATGCAGTTTCAAAACGTGTTTAATCACGTTTCTTGAATGAAGTATCTTTACTGTATATTCAAGAGGTGAAATCAATGAAGAGCTTGTTACTTACTTACATATATTTTTGATTATTTATTGAATAAAATTTCTTTATTGTGTGCATCCATGAGTTGACTTAAATAAGTAAATTTATAATTACTGAGAAATTTTAAATACTTTCGCTAGTTAAATTTCTACATCGTGTAGCTAAGTGAAAATTGTTTGTGACACAGAGAAAAAAAAAAGCTACTACATTGCGATTTTTTTCATGATTTTTCTAATTATGTATCTTTACTGTATATCCAAGAGGTGAAATTAATAAAGAGTTTGTTACTTACTTACAAATATTTTCATAATTTCTTGAATAAAATTTCCCGTATTGTGTATCCAAGAGTTGACTTCAAGAAAGAAATGGTTACTTACTGAGAATTTTTTCATAATTTCATTAATTTAATTTCTACATCGTATATCTAACTCGTTAAAAAAATAAATTTTGGTACTTACTAAGAATTTTTTAATAATTTATGTAAATAACTATCTTTTTTTTTTTTTTTTTTTTTTTTAAAAACAGTTTAAAAAATTAAGAATTTGCTAATAATACTTATAATGTTTTCATAATTTATTGAATTAAATTTCTACGTCGTATATCTAGCTCTTGAAAATAATTAAGTTTTTTACTTACTTATAATTTTTTAATAATTTCTTTAACGAAAAGTTTTTTTTTGTTTGTCCAACAGGTGAATTCAATAAATAATTTTCTATTTGTACTGAGAATCTTTTCATAATCTCTTGAATTAAATTTCTGTTTCGTATATCTAACTTGTAAAAAAAATAAATAGTTTGTTACTTGCTTAGAATTTTGTCATAATTTCTTGAATGAAATGTCTTTCTTGTTTGTCCAACAGCTAAATTCAAGAAAGAATTTGCTACTTAGTTACAATTTTTTCATAATTTCTTGAATGAAATTTCTGTATTGCGTATCCAAGAGTTGACTTCAAGAAAGAAATTGTTACTTACTGAGAATTTTTCAATAATTTCTTTACTTACATATATTTTTTATAATTTCTTGAATGAAATTTCCGTATTGTGTGTATCCAAGAGTTGACTTCAAGAAAGAAATTTCTACTTACTGATTAAATTTTAATACCTTAGCTAGTTAAATTTCTACATCGTGTAGCTAAGTGAAAATTGTTTGTTACAAATAGAAAAAAAAAGCTTGTACCTTACAATTTTTTCATGATTTATTGAATTATCTATCTATACCGTATATCCAAGAGGTTAAATTAATAAATAGTTTGTTAATTACATACAAATATTTCCATAATTTCTTGAATAAAATTTCCCGTATTGGGTATCCAAGAGTTGACTTCAAGAAAGAAATGGTTACTTGCTGAGAATTTTTTCATAATTTCATTAATTTAATTTATACATCGTATATCTAACTCGTGAAAACAATAAAGTTTGTTACTTACTTAGAATTTTGTCATAATTTCTTTAACGAGATTTCTTTTTTTGTTTTTTTTTGTTTATCCCACAGGTTTAAAAAATTAAGTATTTGCCAATATTAATTTGAAATTTTTAAAAATTTATTGAATTAAATTTATACGTCTTATATCTAACTCGTGAAAACAATAAAGTTTGTTACTTAATTCGAATTTTGTCATAATTTATTGAAAAAAATGTTTTTTTTTGTTTGTCCAGTAGGTGATTCAAGAAAGAATTTGCTACTTAGACTGTGAATCTTTTCATAATCTCTTTAATTTAATTTCTAATTCGTATATCTAAGTCGTAAAAACAATAAAGAGTTTGTTACTTACTTAGAATTTTGTCATAATTTCTTGAACGAAATGTCTTTTTTGTTTGTCAAACAGCTAAATTCAAGAAAGAATTTGCTACTTAGTTACAATTTTTTCATAATTTCTTGAATGAAATTTCCGTATTGCGTATCCAAGAGTTGACTTCAAGAAAGAAATTGTTACTTACTGAGAATTTTTCAATAATTTCTTGAACTAAATTTCTACATCATTTAGCTAAGTGAAAATTGTTTGTGATAAAGAGAAAAAAAATTACTTACTTGAGATTTTTTTCATAATTTCTGGAATCAAGTATGGGTACTGGATATCGAATATAATAAGTAGATAGAGTGTGTTACTTACTTAAATATATTTTCAAAATTTCCCGAACGAGATTTACGTATGGTGTATCCACAAGACGAGGTCAAGACAAAAATTGCTAATCTATGCGTCCTTTTCCATAATTTATTGAATTACATTTGTACATCGTGTATATAAGTCATGAAATTCTTGAATGAAATTTCCGTATTGTGTATCCATTAGTTGACTTAAAGAAAGAAATTGTTAATTACTGAGAATTTTTTCCTAATTTCTTGAATTAAATTTCTATATCGTGTATCTAAGTTAAAATTTTTTTTTATAAATAGAAAAAAAAAAGTTACTTACTTGTGATTTTTTCATAATTTCCTGAATGAATTATCTGTACTGTATATTCAAGAGTTTGAAACGACAAGAGTTTTTTACTCACTTACAAATATTTTAATAATTTCTAGACTGAAATTTCCTCATTTTGTATCCAACAGTTGACTTCAAGAAAGAAATTTTTTTTTTTTTAATAGTTTAATAAATTAAATTTCCTTATTTTTTATCCAATAGTTGAATTAAATAAATAAATTTTTAATTAATGAGAAATTTTTTCATAATTTCTTGAATTAAATTTCTATATCATGTATCTAAGTCATGAAAACAATAAAGAGTTTGTTACTTACTTGGAATTTTGTCGTAATTTCTAGAATGAAATGTCTTTTTTGTTTATCCAGCAGGTGAATTCAAGAAAGAATTTGCTACTTACTTACAATTTTTTCATAATTTCTTTAATGAACTGTCTTTTTTATTTACCCACGAGGCGAATTCAAGAAAGAATTTGTTCCCATGTGTCTGACAATAGATGTATGCAAATTCCTTTTCTTACATCTCCGACGTTTTATTAGACATTCTAAACGTTTGATATTCTAGCTTACTCTAAAAATAATGAACACATAACAATGTAATGCATAATATATTTTTAATGAAATAATGCTATGTAGAATATTAATACAAAAAATATATTATGATACATTATTAATATCATTGATCAACTTTAGACATTTTGAACCTGTTCCATAAAATAGTTCATCATGTTCTCTCTTGATATTATAGCTATTGTCTTCTCTTAGTTTGTAATCAGTATAATAATCATTACTCCATTTTGAGTCATACACAATTTTTACTGGTGTCTCATCAACAGGCTCAATATGCTTTTCGTCTTTGGTATTATTTGGTTCAATGACGGTTTGATCAATGGCAGTAACGTTTGCTGGTGCTTTGTTTTTCATCGATTCATCTTTATATTCCATCGTGATATTTCCTGACAATGCCATTTTTATTTTTCTGGTAAATTCACTGTCTATTATCACATTATTTTTACACAGGTAACAGTTTCGGCACGTAGATAAGATATGGTTTACGATATTAGTAGAAGAGTAGGCCTTTCTTTTATTGATCTTCCGTTAAATGCTAATACCTGAATGGTGATAATTGGATTCAACAGTAGTTAATAGGCAAAGTACAGTAGTAGCGATAAGTGGCCCCCTAGACTAAATGATTATTTTTATGCGTATCTTTTCTTTTAGTGCACGCTTTTCTTGTTACATCAAACCTGAGTAACCACAAACGTAAGAATTTATTTGTTTAGCCCTTAAAAAGAAATTTAATTCCTCACTATAATGACCATGAATACATACATTTCCAATAGTGCTACCGCCTTTACTTGTTTCAAAGTTTAAATATGTTTCTTTGTCGGCATTCAATGATACAATAACCTTGTTATGTAAACACACTTTATTAAAATGTTCCATCTTCACTTTTTTTTTAAAGATATGACTTATGTGTTTATCGTTCCACTGCGTAAAAAATACTGATTTAATACATACAATCGATTAGGTAGTGTCAAATAACCGGTCATAGAATGCCAGTGGGAAAGTCACATCGTGTCTCTGACCAATCACAGAGCGCAATTGTTAGAACTGTAAGCATATTTTGACATTTTAAGTTATGTACAAAAAGAAAAAATAAATAAAGTTGAAAAATTTCGAAGTTTTAAAAAAGTTTTAATTAAACACTTTTAGGATATCGAGTGTCTTTACTGAAAAGAAGAAAAACCACATGGAATCAGGCAACAGAGTCTCTCAAACCCCGTAAATTTATTTTAAAATATACAAGAAATACTTTTTTAAAAAAAAATTTTTTTTTTTAATGAACACCACTAAAACACAACCCCCCCATACGCCTTGAGGACGGGAGGGCCCCTTCGGGGGGACAGTGGGGGGATCGAAGCCCTTTGGGGTTGTGTTAAGGGACCTCACGGCTAAGCCACGACAAAGCACTACTCTCGTGGACCTCACTTCCCATTTAACTCAACCCCCGTGCAACTGAATCCCCCTTGTAACTGAACCCCTGTATAACCGAAACCCCCGGGCAACTGTATCCCCTTTAACTGAACTCTCGTGCAACTCACCCCTCCATGCACCCCATCCCCCTCAAAACACTTTTCAGCCATTTCTTTTTAAATTGACAATATTTTTCAAACGTTACTTATGTATTATACAGACCACATCGGCGAGGTAAAGCTAGGTCAAGTCACAATGTCATTCTATCGTTATTTTTCAATTAAGCTATTGAATACCTTCTAGCAATGTCTCTTGTAAGCGTCAAATCTATTAAGTATAATAGCATATTCTTTGTATTGTTGATGCAAGCATCCCATTCTTTAATTACCCGTGAGGCATTCTTAACCATCGCAATACCTTTACACAAATACCTTTTCGCAAAAAATTCGCAAATCTCGTAAACTAAAGGAGTAATTACCCTTTTCAAAAACTTTAGTCCTTCTAAACAACAGAGCCCCCTCCAACCCCCGTGAAGTCATTTTAAAAGGTATAACAATTATTTATTTAACAGAAATTCTCGCCTTCAATTGAACGGAAAAAATATAAGAATTATTTATTTAACAGAAATTCTCGCTTTTTTGAACGAACACCATGTAAAGAAAAAATCACACTGGCATAAAATAACAGAGTCCTTCAAACGGAACTTTGAAAATCAAGAGAATGTAAAAGTTACAAGGTAAACCACGGCCCCTTTGGGAGCCTAGAGACCCTTTGAGGACCGGGGGGTTCCTTCGGGGCCAAGTAAAGAAAAACCAAACGGAAAAGTCCATATAAGAGCATATAAAGGAACATAAGCTCCTGGAATAGCATAGGAAGGGGGCACATAAGCCCTTAAAATAGCATGGGAAGTCCTATACACGCAAGCTAATAACAATGGAATTCCTATTCATGCAAGCAAAAATCAAGGGAATTCCTAAACAAGCAAGCAAATAACGTGGGAATTCCTATACATGCAAGCAAATAACATGGGAGTTCCTATATACATGCCAGCAAATAACATGGGAATTCCTATACATGCAAGCAAATAGCATGGTAATTCCTATACACGCAAGCAAATAACATGGGAATTCCTATACACGCAAGCAAAATAACGTGGCAAGTCCTATACATGCAAGCAAATAACATGGGATTTCCTATACATGCAAACAAATAACATGGGAATTCCTATACAAGCAAGCAAATAACATGGGAATTCCTATACATGCAAGCAAATAACATGGGAATTCCTATACACGCAAGCAAATAACATAGGAATTCCTATACAAGCAAGCAAATAACAAGGGAATTCCTATACAAGCTAGCAAATAACATGAGAATTCCTATACATGAAATCAAATAACAAGGGACTTCCTATACATGCAAGCAAATAACATGGGAATTCCTATACACGCAAGCAAATAACATAGGAATTCCTATACATGCAAGCAAATAACATGGGAATTCCTATACATGCAAGCAAATAACAAGGGAATTCCTATACATGCAAGCAAATAACATGGGGATTCCTATACACGCTATCAAATTCCATGGTTTTTAATATACATGATATCATTTTACTATTTTTTTCATAGAAACTATTGAATATATCATTTGTATTACTATAAATTCAATCAAATAAATTGGGAATTCCTATACCAGCAATCAAATAAAATTGTTAATCCTATACAATCAAGAACATTAAATGTTAATTAATATTCTATATAGGCAAAAAACGTTGCTATACATATAGATGAAATCAATTAACATGGGAGTTTATATATATGCAAGCAAATAACCGGGGAATTCCTATGCACGCAAGCAAATAACATGGGAATTCCTATACATGCAAGCAAATAACATGGGAATTCCTATACACGCAAGCAAATAACATTGGAATTCCTATACATGCAAGCAAATAACAAGGGATTTCATATACACGCAATCAAATAACTTGTTTATTCCTATACATTCAAGCAATTAACATGGTAATTCCTATACACGCAAGCAAATAACATGGGAATTCCTATACACGCAAGCAAATAACATAGGAATTCCTATACATGCAAGCAAATAACATGGGAATTCCTATACATGCAAGCAAATAACAAGGGAATTCCTATACATGCAAGCAAATAACATGGGAATTCCTATACACGCAAGCAAATAACATGGGAATTCCTATACAAGCAAGCAAATAAAATGGGAATTCCTATACACGCAAGCAAATAACATGGGAATTCCTATACATGCAAGCAAATAACAAGGGAATATCTATACCTGCAAGCAAATAACATGGGAATTCCTATACACGCAAGCAAATAACATAACCTTTTCTTTTATTCAAATCCCAACCACAAATCAAGTTATCGTATATTGAACAACCTCTGATTGGCTCATAAAAAATGCCCACATCAAACGATACATTCATTGTGCAATTCTTATCAAAAACAAAAGCTTTATACCCCTTTTTTCCAATGAGAGTTAGCTTTAGCAACGACACATTCCTAAAAAACTAGTCTTGACTAAAGGCAATTGTCCAAAAAATCAATCACACTAGGACCGGTATTGCGTACTCGTTCCTCTTTGAAAGATGTATTGACCTCTAGATTAGAATTACCTACCAGAAAAACCGGGTAGGTTTGCGGGTAGGGTTTCAAGTGCCTATGGCCTTACTACTTTAAAATCCTTTTTCAGTTGGGACACGGGTTCAAGTCCTTAAGTTGCAGATTATTTGGTTTGGAACGGGGGTCAGTGGCGTAGCTCTGCATGCTCAGCCAGAGTCGACCCAGCTCTAAATGGGTACCCGGTGAACTCAAATGAAGGTAAACAGGAAAAGTAAGAAAAAGCACAAGATGGCTGGCAGCCTACCCCCTCCTTGCACTTCCTGGCTGAAGGGTCACGAAATGGAGATCAGTACCTCCGGTAGGTACTGCAAAGTCTAATGCCGTATTTGTTTTTTCATGTTCACTTAAATGCAAGTAGGGATGATGTTCTTGTGTGTTTTATTATATATTTATTCAAATTAGCCTCTAGAAAAGTATTTGGTGTTTGTGCTGGATAGGTCGTTTATTTGCTTTTTTTTCTAATCATTATTTTTTTTTTCTTTGAATGCTATTGTATATTTCCATAGTTAAAGATCAATCCAGTTTTCTGACACTAAAACCTTAAAAAAAAACTAACAATGGTGGAAGTAATAATTATCAAACATAAAAAGCCCGTTATTGAAATACTATCTCCTTGTTATAAGTAGTAATGGTTCTTTAGAGATTCGTAATATGTATGACGAGGTATATTTTTTAGTACATGTGACTCTATTTACTTTAAAATTCCAGAATAGGTAACAATCAGAAACCCTTTCCTGGCTAAGTCGTCCACTATGGGCTACCTCTCCATTGTAGTTTAATATTCGCAGAAATGGTTTCACAATGAGTCAGAAGTAATTGATTTTTGCAGGAACTTAATTCTTGGTGAGAGAAGAGGTAATTCTTGGTATCTTCAAGCATGAAAAACCTTGTAGCGACCTAAAGGGTAAAAGATTGCGTTTGCCCTCAGTTCAACTTGAAAACCATTTTAAGCGCTTCGTGTGGACTTAAGAAGATGTATTAGTTCCTGGCAGGAACTTCTGAGATCCATTGTTCTTATGGCCTGAGGCCACAATAATTTAAAAGATCCACAAAATGTGAAATTGTGACTTGGAACCATATCATAGGCAGCGCAATGATTCTGCATAAGTAAAGAGCGATGCTGGCACACATATTTTTTTCTTCGTTTGTTTTTGGACAGGGCACTTCGTATAGAAGGAGTTGTCGTATAAGCTTCAAAACTCATTCGACTAGCAATTGAAAGATCTAGTGTCCGATTTAATAGTAGAAAGCTATTGGAGGGCAACCGCCCTCCAGCTCAATAATTTCCCCAAACACATCCAATCAAAATTTTTAGATAGCCATTTTCTTCAACGTAGTTGAAAGGTCAAGTTAATATGTCTTTGAGGATGACAATCCCTCCCTCACAGCCCTCAGGGTGAAGGCTGTAAGTTATGACCCAGGGGCTTATAAGATTTTTACGGAAAGAGTATTCGTATAATGTTTGGTTGTGTCTCATTGGATTGGAAATCAGGAGTTGTAATGCCTTTTTTAAGAGTCATAGTGATTGGGGGGCATCTAACTCCCCTCACTTTCTATTTCTTCCAAACGCATAATATCTTTGGGGTGGACACAACCCCCCAGAGTCCGGGAGCAAGGGTTGTAGGTTTTGTCCCGGGGCAAATAAGGTTTTTAATGGAATGGGTGGTTGCGTGAACTTAAGAGGAGGCTCATTTGATGGGAAATGTATAGTTCTAATTTCCTATTAACAGTCAAAAGTGAAGGAGGGCAACTAACACCCCCCCCCCACCTTCCCTGACACTCCCTTTTCCCAAAACACATCCGATCGAAATTACGAGATAGCCGTTTTGTTCACTTTAGTCCGAAGAGCATACAACAATGCCTTCAGGGTGGACAAAATTCCCCAGAGTTCAGGGGCAAGGGTTGTAAGTTATGCCTCGGAGCATATAAGGCTTTTATGGAATGAATGATGGTTTAAACTTTGTGTTGGATGAAGCTCATTTGATTAAAAGCAGTAAGTTCAAGTGGATTTTTTAAGAGTCAAAAGTAAATGGAGGTAAACCATTCCCTCCCCCAAAAGTCTATCACTGCCCAAACACATTTGATCAAAATTTTGTGAGAATTATTCTGTCCAGCATTATTCAAAGGTCCAGTAATTCTGTCTTTGGGGATGTCAACCTCCCCACAGCCGTCAGGGCAAGGGCTTTAAGTTAGCCAATTCGTTCATTGCTCACATATAGTATATGTTTTTGCGAAAGATATGCATATTTTAACTTTACTTTCTAAAGAGACGAAGGGCTTCCAGGTGAGCCTTTCAGAGAAAGATGAGAGGAATGGTGAACTAAATTAAAACCCGTTATGTGTACATACGGAATTTCAAAAGAGCATAACTCAAGGAATGACTGAATATATTAATTTTGGAACTTTCTTTATTTTATTAACTATTAATTTTATTAATTTTGGAAATGATGGAGAAGATGATCAAAATGGCAGTATTTGCATGCTACCACTATTACTGGTACCACTAATACTACTACTACCAAGCTACTCCATTTACAATACTGAAGGGAAATTTGAACAAAATCCAAAGACGCTATGTGGATGTACATTGTCAGAAGAGCGTACCTCAGGTACTGGTTCGGGTATTAAGTTGGAACTTTCAGAGACTTCTTAAAGGGCAAGATCATCTAACCAAAAGACAATATGTGCACGCTACAACTAATACTACTATTACTGCTACATTTACTGCTGCTTCAACTTCAACTACTACTTCCATTGTAAAGGCAATACATTAATATTACTGCTACTGCTAGTGCTACCGCTATTACTACCAATACTACTGCTATTAATACCAATACTGCCATTGTGACTACTACTACAACTATGCCTAAGGGCATGAAGGTGAAATTTTCAAGGAATTTTGGAAGAGGGAGGGTGACTTTAATCACAACACGTCGTTTGTGTACATTTTGTCAAAGATGTGTAATAGCAATATCTTTGGAACAGATTGGTGTATGAAGTTGAAACTAATTGGGCTTGTTTTGGGGGATATTGAACTAACCAAAAAAAATATTTGCATCCTAATACCGCTGCTTCTACTCATACTACAGCCACTGCTACTATTATTACTACTTCCACTGATACTACTACCACTAAAACTAAAGCTACAACTATTAATTCTGCTGCTACTAATACTACTGCTGCTACTATATCTCAGGTTATTAAGGAGAAACATTCGGAAAATATTGGACCCGTATGGAACTAAATCGAAAACACAGTATCAGTAGAAAGGCCTCAGGAGATCCGATTGCTCACCCCTGCTGCCACCTACAACTTTTTTACATAATTTATGCATGTTTTTATGGTTTTTCTCACTTGAAAAAACAGGAATTTTCTCACTTTTATGGATGTTTCTTGGACGGTTATGTGTGTTGGTCAATTTATTTGATGTTTTTCATGGATGTCAACATCAATTCATGTCTGTTTTCTGGTTTTCGTCAGTGAGAATGAAAAAACAGGAATTTTCTCACTTTGATGGATGTTTTCTGGATTTGTCACTAAAGGGGAATTAATTTGTTGCTTCTAAGGGAATTATGGTGTCACGACAGGGGAATTATTTTATTGTGTCCTGTGAAAGTCTTTTCCATTTTTTTTTTTTTGAATAATGTCTGAGGACGACCTGAAGTATGGTTTCTATACGTATTTAGTCTAGTCAAGGTACCTCAGTTATTGTTTACAAAGAGAATTATATCCGGAATGAATTTAATTCTTACCTCTTTAGTTAGACATGAGGGATTGTTTCCGGCGAGTGTTTTGATCTTAGGGATGAAGAGTTTAACGCTGGAAAGGGTTTCTTAGTAATTTCAAATGTGACAGCGCAGGGATGCCAAAAACAAAAGGAACATGCAGAAATTACGTTTAGGGATTATTTGGGCGAAACCGTTTTAGACATTTTATGGAATTATTTCGGCGAAACAGTTAGAGACATTTTAAAAGATGATTTTAGAAGATGTTTTAGAAGAGGTTTTGAGTGTGGTCGTTATAATACACAATTTCCATTTGAACAGTGTCGTGAGGTCCTCTACCCCAATCCCAAAGGGCCCCGATCCCACCCCAACCCCGAAGGAATCCCCTGGTCCTCAAAGGTCCCCCGGGTTCCCAAAGGGTCCCCCGGGCCCCCATTTTTTAGTACTTTTTTAAGGCTTTATTATATCTTTTCAGAACAAGTTATTTTCTTAATGTCCATCCTAAACCCATTTTACAAGTTGAAATGTGCGAAACCATTTTAGGCATTTTAGGGAATTATTTCGGCGAACAGTTAGAGACATTTTAAAAGATGATTTTAGAAGATGTATTAGAAGAGGAGTTGAGGGTGAAACTCTGTGGTCGTTATAATACACAAGTTCCATTTGAACAGTGTCGTGAGGTCCCCTACCCCAATCCCAAAGGCCCCTGGTCCCCCTAATGCCCCACGAGCCCCCAAATACCACCGGAACCCCATCCCCCCCCCCTCATTTTTAAAAATAATTTTTGAATTTTTTTAACATGGTATTTTTTTAACTTTTTTACGTATCTTAAAATGACATGAAATATGCTTACGGCTCTACCAATCGTACACTGTGCTTGTTCATAGACACGACGCGGCTTTCCCACTGGTAATCTATGGTAGGTTATCGACACTACCTAGTTTATTGCGTTCATTAAATCAGTATTTTTTACGCAGTGGAAGGATAAACACACAATTCATATCTGTAAAAAAGTGAAGATGAATTATTCGACAAAAGTATGTGCACATGAAAAAATCATCGTCGTGTTGAATTCTGACAAGGAGAAATACCTGAACTATGAAACGAGTGCAAGTGGTAACACTATTGGAAATGTATGCATGCGTTGTCATGACAGCGAGAAGTTAGATTTCTTTGGAGTATCCAAGAATTTCAATCGTGTAAACGGTGGATATGCGAGAGTAACATTACCAGAGAAATTAGTGCTCAAAGAGAATGCAAACTTAAAAATAATTGTCGATGATCGGGGACAACTCCTTGCTACTGTTGCTGGTAACACATTACCTGTTGATACATCCTATCATCATCTTTCCAGTATTAGCATTTTAAAGAGAACAAGAAGAAGACAAGCATACTCCTGCAATAATGTCATTAATCATATCTTGTCAATATGTCAAAACTGCTATCTATGTAAAAATAAAGTGACAATAGACAGTGAAATCGCAGACAGAATAAAAAGGACATTAGCAGACAATATCATCAATGAATATAAAGATGAATTGACGGAAAGTGAAGCGCAAGTGTACTAATAATGTATAATAGTGTATTTAACGTATTTTTATATTAATATTCTACATGTTGTTATTTCATTAAAAATATCTTATGCATTATTTTGTTAAGAGTTCATTATTTTTAGGGTATGCTAGAACGTCAAACGTTCAGAATATCTATTAAAAAGGTCAGAGATGTAAGAAAAAGAATTTTTAGAGATAAAGATACTACTAGCAGGCTCAATTTTTCATAGAAGATAGAAAAGTTCAAGATCTCTTCTGAATGTTACCAAAGAACACAATTCATTTCTAATTTCACCAGAGAAAATAAAAAGCTTCCACATCAGTTTTAAGTTCACCAATACATAAAAAATTTAAAGTTCACTTCTAAATTTTTCCGTAGAAGATAGGAAACGTTTAACTATGATTTTGATGATTTTCTATGAAGATAAAAAATTTCACTTTAATTCTAAATTTTCTTAAATTCAATTCCGAGCTTTCTCAAAGAGTCAAATTTAAAGTTCTGTTCCAAATATTTTCCAGAAAGAAGAAAAGGCCCAAGACATAAAAAATTTAAAGTTCACTTCTAAATTTTTCCGTAAAAGATAGGAAAAGTTATACCATGATTGTGATTATTTTCTATGTAAGATGAAAAGTTTCACTTTAATTCTAAATTTTCTTAAATTCAGTTCAAACCTTTCTCAAAGTTCTGTTCCAAATATTTCCCCGGAAGAAGAAAAGTTCAACTTCGATTCTGAATTTTCTTAATGAAAATGAAATAAGTTATTGATCATTTCTATTTTTCCAAATAATATAAAGTTTCCACTTCAGTTCAGATTTTTCTCAAAGAGATGAAAAAATTTAAAATACTTCCAAATTTTTCGAAGAAGATAGAAAACTTCAAGTTCTCTTCTGAATTTTACCAAAGAACATAATTCAATTCTAATTTCAACATAGAAAATATAAAGCTTCCACTTCAGTTCTAAGTTCACCAAGACATCAAAAATCTAAAGTTCAGTTCTAAATTTTGCCGTAGAAGATAGGAAAAGTTATACCATGATTGTGATTATTTTCTATGAAGATGAAAAGTTTCACTTTAATTCTAAATTTTCTTAAATTCAGTTCCGACCTTTCTCAAAGAGATGAAAAAATTTAAAGTTCTGTTCCAAATATTTTCCCGGAAGAAGAAAAGTTCTAATTCGATTCTGAATTTTCTGAATGAAAATGAAATAAGTTATTGATCAATTCTATTTTCCCAAAATAATATAAAAATTTTCCACTTCAGTTCAGATTTTTCTCAGAGATGAAAAATTTAAAATACTTCCAAATTTTTTATAAAAGATAGAAAAGTCCAAGTTCTCTTTTGAATTTTACCAACGAACACAATTCAATTCTAATTCCTCCAGAGAAAATAAAAAGCTTCCACTCCAGTTTTAAGTTCACCAAGACATAAAAAATTTTAAGTTCTGTTCTAAATTTTTCCGTAGAAGATAGGAAAAGTTATACCATGATTGTGATTATTTTCCATGAAGATAAAAAGTTTCACTTTAATTCTAAATTTTCTTAAATTCAGTTCCGACTTTTCACATAGACATGGAAAAAATTTAAATTTCTGTTCAAAATTTTCCATAGAATATTAGAAAAGTTATACCTTGATCGTGAATATTCAAGTTCATTTCCGAATTTTACCAAAGAACATAATTCAATTCTAATTTCTCCAAAGAAAATATAAAAAGCTGCCACTTCAGTTTTAAGTTCACCATGACATAAAAAATTTAAAGTTCAGTTCTAAATTTGTACATAGAAGATAGGAAAATTTATACTATGATTGTGATTATTTCCTATGAAGATTAAAAGTTTCACTTCAATTTTAAATTTTTCTCAAAGAAGTGAAGAAAAGATCAACTTCGATTCTGAATTTCCTCAATGAAAATGAAATAAGTTATTGATCATTTCTATTGTCCTAAAATAATATAAAAATTTTCCACTTCAGTTTAGATTTTTCTCGAACAGATGAAAAAATTTTAAATACTGTTCCAAATTTTCCATAGAAGATAGAAAAGTTCAATTTTTCTTCTGAATTTTAACAAAGAACATAATTAAATTATAATTTGTCCAGAGAAAATAAAAGGCTCCCACATCAGTTTTAAGTTCACCAAGACATAAAAAATTTAAAATTCAGTTCTAAATTTTTCCTTAGAAGATAGGAAAAGTTATACTATGATTTTGATTATTTTTTATGAAGATAAAAAGTTTAATTTTAATTCTAAATTTTCTGAAATTCAATTCCAACCTGTCTCAAAGAGATGAAAACATTTAAAGTTCTGTTCAAAATATTTTCCTGGAAAAGAAAAGTTCAACTTCGATTCTGAATTTTCTCAATGAAAATGAAATAAGTTATTGATCAATTCTATTTTCCTAAAATAATATAAAATTTTCCACTTCAATTCAGATTTTTCTCAAATATACTTTGATTGTGAATATTCTTCATGAAGATAAAAAGTTTCACTTTAATTCTAAGTTTTCTCGAAGAAGTGCAAAATGTACAAGTTCTCTTCTGAATTTTCTTAGAGAGGAGAAAAAAAAGTTAGCTTAATTCTGAAATTTACCAACGAAAATGAAAAAGCTTCCATTTCAGTTCATAATTTCTCAAAGAGATGAAAAATTTAAAGTTCAATTCCAAATTTTTCATAGAAGATAGGAATGGCTATACTATGATTGTGGTTATTTACAATGAAGATAAAAAGTTTCACTCTATTTCTAATTTTTCTGAAATTCAGTTCATTCATCTAACCACCAAAAACAATAGGTTAGGTTAGGTATAAATAAATATTAATAAATAATGAGAAACATTTCTCCATGGTTAGGTTAGCTTATCATGAGCGCTCATGATAAGTTAACCTAACCTAGCCTAACTTAAACATGGAGAAATGTTTCCAATTATTTATTAATTATTATTTATTTATTATTAAAGAACAGAACTTTAAATTTTTTATGTCTTGATGAACTTAAAACTGAAGTGGAAGCTTTTTATTTTCTCTGGAGAAATTAGAAATGAATTGTGTTCGTTGGTCAAATTCAGAAGAGAACTTGAGCTTTTCTATCTTCTATGAAAAATTTGGAAGTATTTTAAATTTTTCATCTCTGAGAAAAATCTGAACTGAAGTGGAAAATTTTTATACTATTTTGGGAAAATAGAATTGATCAATAACTTATTTCATTTTCATTAAGAAAATTCGGAATTGAAGTTGAACTTTTCTTCCTCCGGGAAAATATTTAGAACAGAACTTTATGTTTTTACGTCTCTTTGAGAAAGGTCGAAACTGAATTTATGAAAATTTAGAATTAAAGTGAAACTTTTTATCTTCATAGAAAATAATCACAATCATGGTATAACTTTTCCTATCTTTTAAGGACAAATTTAGAGCTGAACATTAATTTTTTTTCGACTTGGTGAACTTAAAACTGAAGTGGAAGCTTTTTATTTTCTCTGGGAAAATTAGAATTGAACAGTGTTCTTTGGAAAAATTCAGAAGAGAACTTGAACTTTTCTATCTTCTATGAAAAATTTGGAACAGTATTTTAAATTTGTTCATCTCTTTGAGAAAAATCTGAACTGAAGTGGAAACTTTATATTATTTGGAAAAATAGAATTGATCAATAACTTATTTCATTTTTATTAAGAAAATTCAGAATCGAAGTTGAACTTTTCTTCTTCCTGGAAAATATTTGGAACAGAACTTTAAATTTTTTCATCTCTTTGAGAAAAGCCGGAATTGAATTTAAGAAAATTTAGAATTAAAGTGAAACTTTTTATCTTCATAGAAAATAATCACAATCATGTCATAAATTTTCTCATCTACTACGAAAAAATTTTGAACTACACTTTAAATTTTTGGAGGCTTGGTAAACCTAAAGCTGAAGTGGAAGCTTTATTTTCTCTGCTGAAATTAGAATTGAATTGTGTTTTTTGTTAAAATTCAGAAGAGAACTTGAACTTTTCTATCTTCTAAGAAAAATTTGGTACAGAACTTTAATTTTTTTCATCTCTATGTGAAAAGTTGGAACTGATAAGAAAATTTAGAATTAAAGTGAAACTTTTTATCTTCATGGAAAATAATCATAATCATAGTATAACTTTTCCTATCTTCTATGGAAAAATTCGGAACTAAGCTGAACATTTTTTGTCTTGGTGAACTTGAAATCGAAGTGGAAGCTTTTTATTTTCTCTGAAAAAATTAGAGGTGAAGTATGGCCTTTGGTAAAATTCAGATAATAACTTGAACTTTTCTATCTTCTAAGAAAAATTTGGAGCAATATTTTAAATTTTTTCATCTCTTTGAGAAAAATCTGAATTGAAGTGGAAAATTTTATAATATTTTGAGAAAATAGAATTGATCAATAACTTATTTCATTTTCATTGAGAAAATTCAGAATCGAAGTTGAACTTTTCTTCTTCCAGGGAAATATTTGAAACAGAACTTTAAATTTTTTCATCTCTTTGAGAAAGGTTGGAACTGAATTAAAAAAAACTTAGAATTAAAGTGAAACTTTTTATCTTCATAGAAAATAATCACAATCATGGTATAACTTTTCCTATCTTCTAATAAAAAATTTAGAAGTGAACTTTAAATTTTTTATGTCTTGGGCCTTTTCTTCTTCCGGGAAAATATTTGGAACAGAACTTTAAATTTGACTCATTTAGAAAGGTCGGAATTGAATTTAAGAAAATTTAGAATTAAAGTGAAACTTTTTATCTTCATGGAAAATAATCATAATCATAGTATAACTTTTCCTATCTTCGACGGAAAAATTTAGAAGTGAACTTTAAATTTTTTATGTCTTGGTGAACTTAAAACTGAAGTGGAAACTTTTTATTTTCTCTGGTGAAATTAGAATTGAATTGTGTTCTTTGGTAAAATTCAGAAGAGAACTTGAACTTTTCTATCTTCTATGAAAAATTGAGCATGCTAGTAGTATCATTATCTCTAAAATTCTTTTTCTTACATCTCTGACCTTTTTAATAGATATTGTTAACGTTTGACGTTCTAGCATACCCTAAAAATAATGAACACTTAACAAAATAATGCATAAGATATTTTTAATGAAATAACGACATGTAGAATATTAATATAAAAATATGTTAAATACATTATTATACATTATTAGTACACTTGCGCTTCACTTTCCATCTATTCATCTTTATATTCATTGATGATATTGTCTGCTAATGTCCTTTTTATTCTGCTTGCGATTTCACTGTCTATTGTCACATTATTTTTACACAGGTAACAGTTCTGGCAGGTAGACATGATATGATTTATTACACTAGTGCAGCAGTAGGCCTTTCTTTTCCTCTTTGCTTTCATTTGAATGCTAATACCAGAACGAAGGGAATAGGATCTATCAATAGGTATCGTGCTACCAGAAGCATTAGCAAGGAGTTGTCCCCAATCATCGACAATTATTTTTAAGTTGGCATTCTCCTTTAGCACTATCATCTCTGGTGCTCTCACTCTCGCATATCCACCTTGAGAAATGTTGAATGATTTCGATAGTCCAAAGAAATCTAACTTTTCGCTGTCATGACAACGCGTGCATACATTTCCAATAGTGTTACCACTTGCACTCGTTTCATAGTTCAGGTATTTCTCCTTGTCAGCATTCAACACGACGATGATTTTATCAGGTGCACATACTTTCGTCGAATAATTCATCTTCACTTTTTTACAGATATGAATTGTGTGTTTATCCTTCCAAACGTAAAAAAATACTGATTTAATGCATGCAATAAACTAGCTAGTGTCGATAACCTGCCATAGAGCACCGGTTGGAAAGCCTCGTCGTGTCTATGAACAAGCACAGAGTACGATTGGCAGAGCCGTAAGCATATTTCAGGTCATTTTAAGATATAAGAAAATTTAGAATTAAAGTGAAACTTTTTATCTTCATGGAAAATCATCACAATCATAGTACAACTCTTCCTATCTTCTACGGAAAAATTTAGGAGTTAAATTCAAATTTTTTTTGTCTTGGGACTTTTCTTCTTCCGGGAAAATATTTGGAACAGAACTTTAAATTTTTTCATCTCTTTGAGAAAAGTCGGAACTGAATTTAAGAAAATTTAGAATCAAAGTGAAACTTTATCTTCATTGAAAATAATTACAATCATAGTATAACATTTCCTATCTTCTATGGAAAAATTTAGAACTGAACTTAAATTTTTTATGTCTTGGCGAACTTAAAACTGATGTGGAAGCTTTTTATTTTCTCTCTTGATTCTAGAATTGAATTGATTTATCTTGTATAATTCATAGGGGAATTTGAACTTTTCTCTCTTTTATGAAAAAATTTGAGTAGTATTTAAAATTTTCTCATATGTTTGACAGAAATATGAAACGAAGTGGAACATTTTAAAATTCTTTTGTTAGAATGTAATCGACCAATAACTTATTTCATTTTAATTGAGAAAATTCAGAATTGAAATTGAACTTTTCTTCTCCAGAAGAAATATTTGGATCAGAACTTTAAATTTGACTCTTTGAGAAAAGTCGGAATTGAATTTAAGAAAATTTAGAATTAAAATGAAATTTTTTATTTTCAGGAAAAATAATTACAATCATAGCATAACTTTTCCTATCTTCTAAGGAAAAATTTAGAAGTGAACTTTAGGCTTTTTATGTCTTGATGAATCTAAAACTGAAGTGGAAGTTTCTTATTTTCGCTGGAGAAATTAGAAATGAATTCTGTTCTTTGGTAAAATTCAGAAGAGATCTAGAACTTTCCTATCTCCTATTCAGCATTGAGTGTTGATGTATCACCCTTGTCCATAAAAATTCTTTTTCATAATACTCTAACATTTTTAAAAGATGCTCTGCATAGTCGACATTTTGGCTCACTCTAACGATAATGGAATCTTAACGAATGAATGCATAAGATATTTTCAATGAAATAATGACATGTAGAATATTAATATAAAAATACGTTAAATACATAATTATACATTATTAGTACACTTGCGCTTCACTTTCCGTCAATTCATCTTTATATTCATTGATGATATTGTCTGCTAAGGTCCTTTTTATTCTGCCTGCGATGTCACTGTCTATTTACCTCATATTTTTACAAAGAGAGCAGTTTTGACGCTTTGAAATGATATGACTAATAAACCTAGTGCAGGAACATTCCCTTCCTCTTTAATTTCTGTCTACAATGCTAACAGACATGTGATGACATGACGGATCAACAAGTCATGTTTTGCAATTATAGGTCGCATAGAGTTGTCCCCAATCACCGACAATTATTTTTAAGTTCGCATTCTCTTTGAACACTAATTTCTCTGGTAATGTTACCCTCGCATATCCACCGTTTACACGATTGAAATTCTTGGGTACTCCAAAGAAATCTAACTTCTTGCTGTCATGACAACGCATGCATACATTTCCAATAGTGTTACCACTTGGACTCGTTTAAGTGTTCAGGTGCTACAACTTATCAAAAGTTAAAAAGAGATGAATTTTTTCATGCACGTTTACCGTCATCAAATAATCAATTTTCACTTTTTTACAGAGATGAGTTGTATGTTTAGTCTACTGCTCTATACAAAATACTTATCTAATACACACATAAAACTAGGTAGTGTCGATGGCCTGCCATAGATTACCAGTGGGAAAGCCGCGTCGTGTCTATGAACAAGCACAGTGTACGATTGGTAGAGCCGTAAGCATGTTTCATGTCATTTTAAGATAAGTAAAAAAGTTAAAAAAATACCATGTTAAAAAAATTCAAAAATTATTTTTAAAAATGGGGGGATGGGGTTCCAGTGGTCTTTGGGGGCTCGAGGGGCATTAGGGGGACCGGGGGCCTTTGGGATTGGGGTAGGGGACCTCACGACACTGTTCAAATGGAACTTGTGTATTATAACGACCACAGAGTTTCACCCTCAAATCCTCTTCTAAAACACCTTCTAAAATCATCTTTTAAAATGTCTCTAACTGTTTCGCCGATTTAATTCCCTAAAATGCCTAAAACGGTTTCGCACATTTCAACTTGTAAAATGGGTTTAGGTTGGACATTAAGAAAATAACTTGTTCTGAAAAGATATAATAAAGCCTTAAAAAAGTATTAAATAATGGGGGCCTGGGGGACCCTTTGGGAACCCGGGGGACCTTTGAGGACCGGGGGCTTCCTTCGGGGTTGGGGTAGGGGGATCGGCCCCTTTGAGGTTGGAGTAGAGGACCTCACGACACTGTTCAAATGGAACTTGTGTATTACAACGACCACACTCAAAACCTTTTCTAAAACATCTTCTAAAATCATCTTTTAAAATGTCTCTAACTGTTTCAACGAAATAATTCAATAAAATGTCTAAAATTATTTCGCTCAAATAATCCCTAAACGTAATTTCTGCGTGTCCGTTTTGTTTTTGGCAACCCTGCGCTGTCATATTTGAAATTACTAAGAAACCCTTTCCAGCGTTAATCTCTTCATCTCTAATATCAAAACATTCACCGGAAACAATTCTCCTGGTCGAACTCCAACGGTATTAATAAACTTCATCCCGGAGACAATTCTCCTTGGAAACAATAAATTAATTCTCCTTTCGTGAATCAATAATTCTGGAAACAATTCTCCTGGTCGAACTCCAAAGATATTAATAAACTTCGTCCCGGAGACAATTCTCCTTGGAAACAATAAATTAATTCCCCTTTCGTGAATCAATAATTCCGTAAACAAATCTCATGGTCGAACTCCAAAGATATTAATAAACTTCGTCCCGGAAACAATTCTCCTTGGAAACAATAAATTAATTCCCCTTTCGTGAATCAATAATTCCCTTAGAAACAACAAATTAATTCCCCTTTCGTGTCAAATCCAGAAAACATCCATCAAAGTGAGAAAATTCCTGTTTTTTCATTCTCACTGACAAAAACCAGAAAACAGACATGAATTGATGTTGACATCCATGAAAAATATCAAATAAATTGACCAACACACATAACCGTCCAAGAAACATCCATAAAAGTGAGAAACTTCCTGTTTTTTCAAGTGAGAAAAACCATAAAAACATGCATAAATTATGTAAAAAAGTTGTAGGTGGCAGCAGGGGTGAGCAATCGGATCTTCTGAGGCCTTTCTACTAGTATCCCCACACAGATCATCAAAAGGAAGCATTAGGAATGCCTCAGGAACGGCTGGGGGTATTAAGTTTAAACTTTAAGCATGTATTAAAGGGAATATTTAAGAAACCAAAGGTGCTAGGTGCATACTACTACTACAACTAATGCTTCTATGCAAGCTATGAGTATTAAGGTGAAGCTTTCGAGGAATATTTAGACGTATAATGAACTAAATCAAAAAGGTCTAGTGCTATGTTTAAGCGTGAAAAGAGATTGGAGGGCAAGCAGCAATCTTCCCAAGCCCATTTATTTTCCAAAAACATGAAGTCAAAATTTTAAGACAGCCATTTCGTTCAGCATAGTAGAACAGTCCACTAGCTCTGTTTCTAGGGATATTGGGCGTGTCAACCCCCCCCCCCCCCCAAAGAAAAAAAAAGTCTAATTGGTCCATCATGCTTTAAAACTAAACTTTACTTAAAACTAAATCAAAAGGTACTGTGTGTATGGTTGCCAATTCGACACTTCAGCAATATATCGTGAACAACTGAAGGTATCAAATTGAAACTTGAAAGGCTACTACAATTACTACTTCTGCTCTTACAATATGAATAATTCCAAAGAATGTAAATGTATCAAGGCTGTTAAAGAGCATAGATAGAATTTTGTGGGAATATTATAATGTTTTATTTGTCAGGTTTACTTGAGGAGGTACAAAATTAAGATAAACAATACTATTTGTGTCAGGATTCAACATTGATAAAAATTTTCTCCAACATACAAATAGCTAGCTAAACTATGGATTCCTTTAGAAAGGAGCCAAAAAGATATAAAATGCATTTTTTTGCGCGAAAAGAACTAGGTCAATAAAAAACAAATAGAAATTAACCTCAAAAACTTTTTCCACAAAACAAGTTTTTCAGAGAAAAGTAAAAAACTCCATTAAACGAAAAATTAGCAGAAATAAAGTCAAATAATCTTCCAACCATAAAATTACCACAAATCTTTATTAATGCATCAATGAAACCCAAAACGAACAAAAATTACAATAACTAACAGATTCAAACTCAAAACGAGCAAAAATTAACGTGAGTAGGGATGATAACGCATTCCTTTTCAAGACCAGAACATAATTTGCAACTTTTCTGAAAACAAAATACATCTTAAAATTTTTCACTTTTCTGCTTTAACAAATAAAAAACTATTGAAACTTTAAGGAATAAATATCAGTATTTGTATATTAAACTCATAATAAGTAGTATGGCAATAAGGCTTTTAAAATGACCCATAGTCGATACTCCTTTCTTCTAGATCTCTGATCACGAAGAAATTTAACAGTGATTCCCTCAGGACACAGATATTATTAATTTTCTTCAAGACGCATGTGCTTGTTACGCAATAGGGACCGTTTTCTAAAAGATGCAGGTGTCTGTTAATTAATAGGAAATATTTTTTCTTTGATTACTTAAAGACCTAGAGATGTATGGGGAAAAACCTCCAGGGACCTCCCAAGTAAGGACACAGTCCACATTGTTCATAGGCCAATTTTTTTCTGCTTCACACACGCATAGCCTTTTCTTTCGGCAAATAAAGGATTTTCCCGCTATTTCCAAGAACAGACCTGTCACGTGATCCTCTATTGATTTTCTAGAACAAATGCTTGTTAATCCTCTAGCAGGACAGACAAAGGATTTTTCTGCTATTTCCAGAAACAGAAGCGTCGCTTGATACTCTATTGATTTTCTAAGAACAAAGACTTGTTATGCTTCTAGCAGGAGCGCATTATTTTCTATCATTCTCCGGGGGTATAAAACCGGGTATTGAACGAGCATTTTCATCAGTCTTATATTGGATATTGAGCATACAACTCGAGTTTCCAAAATGGATGCTTCTAGAAACTTGAAAAAGAACTGAATTCCAGCCTATATGCACGTAAGTCTATATGTATATTAGGGATACCCCCTCCCCAACCAAAAATAGGGGGAATTATAATCAAATAAAACTTAGTATGATTCTCTATATGGCATAGCAAGTGAGACCCCAACCCCCATCCTATTACATACCTCCATCTCTGATAAATTAATATCGTTTATTCCGTCAAATTATATGCTTTTTCTTGCCTGAATTTTTAATATGCAACTTTTCTGAAAACAAAATACATCTTAAAATTTTTCACTTTTCTGCTTTAACAAATAAAAAACTATTGAAACTTTAAGGAATAAATATCAGTATATGTATATTAAACTTACAATAAGTAGTATGGCAATAAGGCTTTTAAAATGACCCATAGTCGCTACTCCTTTCTTCTAGATCTCTGATCACGAAGAGTTTTAACAGTGATTCCCTCAGGACACAGATATTATTCATTTTCTTCACGGCGCATGTGCTTCTTACGCAATAGGGAACGTTTTCTAAAAGATGCAGGTGTATGTTAATTAATAGGAAATATTTTTTCTTTGATTACTTAAAGACCTAGGGATGTATGGGGAAAAACCTTCAAGGACCTACCAAGTAAGGACACAGTCCACATTGTTCATAGGCCAATATTTTTCTGCTTCACACACGCATAGCCTTTTTTTGTCGGCAAATAAAGGATTTTCCCGCTATTTCCAAGAACAGATGTGTCACGTGATCCTCTATTGATTTTCTAGGAACAAATGCTTTTATTCTTCTAGCAGTACAAACAAAGGATTTGTCTGCTATTTCCAGGAACACAAGCGTCGCTTGATACTCTATTGATTTTCTAAGAACAAAGGCTTGTTATTCTTCTAGCAGGAGCCTATTATTTTCTATCATTCTCCGGGGGTATAAAACCAGGTATTGAACGAGTATTTTCATCAGTCTTATACTGGATATTGAGCATACAACTCGAGTTTCTAAAATGGATGCTTCTAGAATCTTAAAAAAGAAAAGGATTCCTGCCTATATGCATGTCAGTCTCTATGTATATTAGGGAAACCCCCTCCCCAATCAAATATAGGGGGGAAGTATAATCAAATAAAACTTAGTATGATTCTCTATATGGCATAGTAAGTGAGACCCCAACCCCCATCCCATTACATACCTCCATCTCTGATAAATTAATATCGTTTATTGCGTCAAATTATATGATTTTTCTCGCCGGCATTTTTAATATGTTTTTCCGCTAATTGAAGTCCATTTTAGAAGGGGTACGATTAACATCCGTCAGATATATGCGTAACCTTTAATGATACCCTGCCGTCTGGAAGAGGGTTACTTTTTAACAAACAGCAGCATGGATCGAGCGTTAGTTAATTACTACAAGGGGTATCATTACGCTTCTAACAACTGCTTTGTATGGTGAATTGTCTATCTAAATAAAATGCTTCTTCATGTTAAATGGTTAAATAAATGTAGCTTATCTTTGCGCTAAATGAGGGTGCTGGTAACGTTTTTTTCTTATAGTAAAAGAAAATAGGTAAACAAGGAACATTTTGGCTATAATAATGAGTTATTATGTGAGGGCCCCTCCTCCCCTACATAGGGGCTATGCACTCAATTTGAAGTCATGTTTTTGGTTACACGTAGTTTATTGAAATCGAATTCGAAAGTGGTGATATGTTGAAACTAGAATTTTTTGTTTCCAGATTGTTTTGATTATTTCATTTAAACGCTGTTATATAAAACTTTTGTAGTTCAAGTGCGAAATATGTGTGAAGAATGTTTTTCCCTCTACTATTTTATAGAAAGAATAAAAACGCAAAGAAAATATATACGGAATGCGCTATTTGTTAATTCAAATTGTTCCGTCAAATAACCCATTTTTGTCGTACCCCCCTCCCCTTACTAAGGTCGAGGAATAGACTCTTTTAATCCCTATTAAAGTTTAAATTCCGCTTAGGACAAAGGATTACACATCATTTGCTAATGCTTCCCCATTTGTAATACTGCAACCATTTGCATATTTGATTGAGTATTCATTCAGTGAACAACGAAAAAAAGATAGCTTTTCTGGATTTTGGATAAAAGCTATTTGGCAAGTTTTTTGAACTTATTTTATAATCAGTCAACAAACTGAAGGTCGCTTATAGCAATATTGTGAAACCTGTCTGACTAGTTTTTTAGCAAGAAATTAGACATTAGTAGACGCATTGTTTTAGTGATAAACTTATTACTCTTTTGGATTAACAATTTTGCACGGAAAATGGACATTGATTTTGGACCATCCGACTGTTTAGTGTATTCCCCTGTTCTGAACTTTCTTCAGTATAATTTGGAGAGAGGAGCAGAAGATGCAGTTATTTTGAAATCATCTGTAGACTTTTCTTAGCTGGCCGATATTGCGAAAGGAAATAAATTGCTGTGGGAAAAGCTGTTGATTTCGGAGGCTTGTCCTAAACGTACTGGATCAAATGCTCCAATGAATCACTTGAAGGACGTGCTTGAACTGATTCAGAGAATGAGGGTCTTATCCTATCCTGTCCGTTTTCGTGATACTTCCCCCACAGATGTTCCATCTTTACCTGCAGTAGCCTATTCTAGGCTCACGGCAAAAATTAATACTCTTCAACAAACTTTGTTGCAGATTAAAGATAAGGTAACTGCTTATGATCTACATTTCCCTGGGTTAGCAAGGGACGATTTTGTTCCTATTCCAGGTGAAACGAATCAAGCGACAATCGTTTTCACGAAGACACCGCGTGATCTTGACAATCCGTCGAAACGAAAAGCTGTGATTGATAAAATTTCCGGAAATGAATGTGTTGAGAATATTCGCACCTCAGGGGACAGAATAATAGTGAATATTGACAGTGCCATGGCAAGTGGCTTTTGTAATTCAGCCCGTCTGGTCTTGCGCGGATCCGTTGTGAAGGTTGTTGAAAAGAAGTTTTACGGAATCGCAAAAGGGATTGGCAACTCGTTTGATTTATCTCTGTTCAAGAACGGTTCTGGGGTTATTGAAGCCACCCGGATTGGCAATTCACGGCGTGTCAAGATTGCTTTAAGTGATCAAGGACCTCTTATTTCGGCTCTTAGATTGGACTAAAAGTTGAATATAAACTGATCCGTGTCTATGAATTTAAGAAAATCCCAAGAACCTGTAAAAATGCCAGTCTCCTGAGCATCTAATTGCTGACTGTCCAAGTACTAACCATGAATGTTCCAGATGGTCCTGTCCTCATGAGCGTTGCAAGGAGACCCTTTTACGAATCCCATAAAATGCGCGAACTCTGGAGGTAACCATGTGGCATTTATTTTTGCGCTGTCCCCGTCTCAAAGCTCTTGTTAAGAACATTACTGGGCGCCTGCATAAATAAACTGTCGCAAAATCTCTCTGTGTCCGTTTTAACATTAACGGGACTAAAGATAAAGTGCCAAGCCTGGAAGAAAAGACGAGCCGTCTTGATGTCCTTTTCCTGCAAGAACATTTGCTTCCTGCCTCTAGTGTGAAGTTTTTGCGAAGGAACCGTGATTACATTTTGTTTAGCACCACCGCTAGACGGACTCGGGGTAGGCCTTCTGGTGGTCTCGTGTATTATATCAGACGGACTCTTGCAGATTTATCCTCAGTGTGTTACCACTCGTCTGAGCACTTTCTAGCTGTAAGACTTGGTGACACTGTCCTAATAAATGCTTACCTGCCGCATGATAAAAAGTCGGTTCAGTCATTCTCGAGCTTTGCCAAGTCTTGTGATAAGCTACAAGGTCTAATTAGTGGCATCGAATCTCTTGGCTACTCATGGCTACTTGCCGGTGATCTAAATTGCAACATTTACTTACCATCCTGTCGTTCTGAGACCCTGCTAAATACTCTACCAGCTGCGCATAGGATTATAAATAAAGATTGCAGCTTCTCATATATTCATAATAGTGGTGCAGTTTCTGATTTAGACCATTGTGTGTGTTCGCCCCTTCTTTATTCCTCTGATGTTCATGTCAACGATGAGGAAAGAGACTATGACCACCTCCCTCTTATTTTCGATCTGTCTATTAGATATACAATCAGCTTCAGTGCTCCTCCTAAGCCTCAAAAATGGACTTCCTAAACGTGATTGGAATAATGCAAACTGTTCACTCTATCTTTCGACTCTCGCTTTGCTGCTATCTAATATCTCTGTGTCTTTTCATCTTCTTGGTGCCGGTTATTTTGTCAGTGATTTTCGTTATTAGCTAAATGCCTACTATAGAAATATCATCTCTTCAATTAAACAAGCTGAAGCAATAGCTGTTCCGTTTCTTCGCGTGCGACTCAACATCCGCAAGACTTTTTGAAGTGTGATCTGGAACTTAAGAAAGTTAAGAACCAAGCCAAGTTTTGGTTAAAGTTCGATTTTCGGGCGCTGAATCAACGTCTAATAGTAAACAGTGGAAAATTGTTCTAAATGCGTCAAAACTCAAAGATTCTTTCTCCAATGAAATTATTCCAAGATTGTCGTGGATTAATCACTATACACGCATCTTTTCCAGAATTAATTATGCTGTTCATAGACTTTTTTCTGTTTTACTGACAAAGGTTCTTCCTAATAGGGTGAGCAGAGGACATATTATTTCTATTGAAAAATCTAATATTGTGAAATCTCATCGACGGTTGAAGTCAAAGGCTTGTGACCTTGATAGTATGTGTGCGGCTCATCTTGATCCGCGTTCCGCTGAACTTGTGTCGCACCTCCAGTTATTATTTCAAATGTGGCTTTCTAGGTCTATTGCCCCTGATTCATTTTTACGTTGAAGCGTTACTTCTATACTAACAAAAGGAAAAGATTTACATTCATGTAATTCGTATAGGCCGATTACTGTCACCTGTACTCTAAGAAAATTATTTGAGTATGTATTGCTTCCACATATTGATGAATTTACAAATTATAAGGCTAACCAGTTTGGATTCAGGTTAGGTTTGAGTTGTCAACATGCTCACCGCGTTTTAGCGCAGCTTATTGAGGACCCCACTCAAAACAGTTATAGTCTTCATTTTTGTACTCTTGATATATCTAAAGCATTCGATAGCATTTGCCATGCCCAAGCTTTCTATGTTCTTAGTCAGCTCGGTGTGAATGCATCTGTGATTCTTATTCTAAAGTTCTGGTATTCAAATTCATATCTAAGATTAAAGTCAGGAAGATGGGATTTTTTCGGACATATACCAGTTAGGCAGGGAGTTAGGCAGGGGGGGGGTTTCTCTCCTCATATCTTCATTGCTTCTATTGAACATGTTTTTCTGTTGTAGGTAGTTATTGCCTACGGGATTTACAGAAGTATCATGCTTAGCTTATGCTGACGACTTGCTTCTTATTAGCCGAACTGTGTTTGGTTTGGCGTGATCTGTCTGATCCGTCGCCGCTTCATTTGCGAGTATTGGGTTATTCCTAAATGTTGATAAATGTTATCAACATTTAAAAATAAAAATAAATGTTAAAAATAAAAACTTATTTTTAATGGGATTAGTTTTCTCATGCTTTGGATTGCATCTCTTTTCTTATACCTCAAATCACCTCTTTTTGATGGCTCGGTATCTCTGTCTGCAATTCGCTAATTTTTTCGTTTTCAGACAATTCGGGATATTAAGAATAATCTAAAATTGGGATATTCTAAAATTGTTGGAAATCGTGGATATTTCAGGCGACAAGCACTAACAAAGCTGTACTCGAGTTTTTGCGACCATTCCGTGTTATTTTGCTCTGGTGTATATATGCTTCTGAATAAAGGTGACGTAAAAAGGGTCAAGACGGAATATTATCGCTATTGCAAGTTTTTACTTTATTTACCGCAATCACTACGGAACCGGAGGTTAATTAGTCAGTATCAGGCAACCGATACTGTTCTTTACGTGGAAAAATTAAGTTCGAAGTTAATTGATGATGTGCCAATCCGTCTTGGTCCTAACCATCGTCTTATCCGGCTGTTTAGCTAAATTGTTATTTCTTTTTTGCGTAGTTTTGCTTATTTGTAGTTTTTGTTTTCTTTCCTGATAATTCACTTTTTCTTTCCCTTTGTAAGTGGTAAGAAATATATTTTTATTATTTGTTTGTTTCGCTGAATGTTCATTTTATTGTTTTTTTTACTTTAAGTGCTGTGTGTGTTTATTTTTCTTTTTTTTTTCTCTTTACTCTACTTTTTTTCACATTGTTTGTGCAGTGGGTTATAAATAAATTATTATTATTATAGTCCCGTATTATTACGACATTTTTCCTATGGTTGGTCCCCCTTAAGGTGGGGGGATGGGGTTATTTCTGAAAATTAATTTCAAACTTTCTTAAATGGTCACATACGTCCATGTATTTTAACCATGTACATCCTTTTAATGTAAACTAATTACCAAATTTCTTAAATGATCAAATAAGATGTATTTTTTACTTCGTGAAAAAGTGAATTTTTTTTCAGTTTAAGGAAAATTCTGACCAATGCCGTTTCCTTCAAAAAAGGCAAGGGCATGCGATGAGGAGGTATAAACCACCGCCCTACAAGAATTTAGCAGGAAGAATGGGGCCATATCCGAACTACAAGGACATGATGCGGAGTCCTCTGTACCCTCAAAGCAAGATGGAGTTGCCAGCCCTAGTGTAAGTAAAACTATTGATATTTCTGGAAAAGCTTAATGTTTTAGCGGAAAAACTTACGGTTTTTTTGTCATTGAAAAATGGGTAAGATGTTGGGAACCTTGTTCTCTACCCCTGGAGGAGTTTTTAAAAGTATTGCACCAAAAATAGGTTTCTTTTCAGCTTAATTATGGAGGGAACTATGAGGGGCCCTCCCGATAGTTTTAAGGGGCTTTGAGGTGTCCCCCTGCCCCTAAAATTAATAGCAAATATAAGACATTTTTTTCAGGTTAATAAAGGGGAAATAGCTAGGATATTGCTGCTTCTATTAATAATAAATTCTTTTAGCGATTAACTATATGCTTTGAAAATAAGATATTTTAACATCTTACTTTCTAGGGAGGGTAATTCATCCCTTTTTATTTTACAAATAAGCCTAAGTATACGAACAATATTTTAGTAGCGTCTTAAGGTTGAAAGAGAGCCCTGCCTCTAAGAATTTGAGGACCCTAGTCCTTAGATTAAAGATATACCTTTTCAGCTTGATATTCTTTTTATAGCTTAAAATCATAACGGCTTCAAGAGGATAACAATTGTCACTTTTTTTCCAGGCCGCGCCTAAAATGCTGGCCGATTTCCTTGAGAAAGAAGAAGCAAGCAGCACCCAGGCAATAGAAGCAACCTCCCCTTCCTTAGGTATTTTAAGACTCGTAAATTCAAAAGGGGGGCCTTGTAATAGCTGAGTCGTAAAGGGGGCACTCTACCTCAACATATGGGGCTAATTTTTGGCTCTTAAATTCTTAGCTGCTAGTGGGGGGGTGTCTTGATCCAAAGGGTCTATACAACTTTAGTTGGTACACCTTTAGTACGTAGAGTGGTCCCAACAAATCCGAAGGATAACTTTTCCCCTCAGAAAATTTTGAGACTAATATTATATTCTATTTCAGCCTAATATAAATTCATTTTCAGGATGAAATCAAAATTTTTTCAATGATTTTATAATATCTTGTTATTTTTTAGGTTCACATACCATCATCTCAAAAGGCCTACAGCCTCTATGAGGATATCGAAACGTTAATGGAGTTGTATTAGGCCCCAGAGTAAAGTGAACGTGAGGGGAGTTTTAGTGCGGGGTTGAACCCTATTATAGTAGCTCCCCTTATCTTTGATTTACACGCTGCGGGATCTTGACCTCGACAAGGACTATGAATGGGTTGACCAATTGCCAGCAAGCGAGGTCGATAAAGTGCCCACCCTACAAAGAGACCTTGATGAGGGGAGCAGGACTAAGTGGTGCTGGTTCACCCCTTACATTACCGGAGTTCTATTTAGCTGATTCGGCTTTGCGCAACATTTATGTTTTTAGGGCTGAGTTCGGAGACCCCTTTAATACACTTACAAGTAGTTGTTTTGTCAAAGATCCATTACATATATTACACTCATATGTAGGCAAGATTCGGGCCCTTCTTGAAAAACAGATTCCGGAGATGGGAGGTAGGGATAGCGTGAAAACATCTATCGCTCAAAAAAAACTTTAATGAAAAGTCAGGTGAGGTGTACTTGAATTACCTGCAAACGAAAATGAAGACACTTCATCCGGACATAAACAATTTTTAGGGAGTTTTTTCAGTGTGGGTTGGTAGGACTTTTATTAGGGTGAGAAAATTATAATGAAAATAGGAGCGGTTCAATCGTTTTATTTATTGAAAATTTGATGTATATGTAGCTAAGTTGAAAAGGAATTTGTTTTAAGAGGCGGGAAGGAGAAGGGGGTATAAAATAAAATGTAGATTTAAAAGTTGTAGAGGTGTACAACGCTTTTCTTTCGACACAGGACTTTAGTGATTCAAGTATTCTCTCCTCGTGGCAGGGCGTAATTCCCGTTCCAATGATGCTAGTAAAACACATTTGGATGATTTGGCAGTTAGTGGGGGTGGGAAGGGGTCAGAGTGTCTTAAAGTAGATTTTAGTGCTTAAAGGGGTAATATCCTGTACCAATTAAGAAGATAGATATTTTTGAGAGGCCTAACGTGTATTTAAAGATTGGGGTTTCAGTGTTACAATACGATATAGAATATGAAGAAGTGAACTTAAAGATAAAAAGGGGTTAATATATTCAGTAAGGCCTCCGTCCATTGAATCGGTGAAACACTGGGTATGGCTTCTCTACAAACCTGTCAGTGAACCTGATATAATTGGACATTTTTTTCTCTTCCCCACGTTTGTCTGGTTTTAAGCGAGGTTAAAGGGAACAAACGGGGTGAATACGACTGTTGTCCAATGTGTCTCTCAAGATTCCGTACAGAGTTTAAATTAAAACACCACCTAAGACACTGTAAGCGTCATGGGTAACAGTCCGTCGAGACGGTTTCGGGTGACAAGTCCATCTTGTGTTTCAAGAATTTTCAACATTCACTCTTGCAGAGCGACAAGGTGGCTTTAGATATCAAAGCTAAACTCATTGATTTGTGCAATCTATTAGACTCGAATCGTGTTAAAGAACATAAAGCCATTGCAGTCTCTTATAGCCATGCTCAAAGAGACTCGAGTAATACCCTTCAATTGGTAGAGGTATTGGAGACGTTGGGTGGGGAAGATTGTGGAGGTGCAGCTATGGTTGCACTTATTTAACAGCCAATAAGTCAATTTCACCGATACGCAACGTAAACTATCCAATGATTCGATCACTGAAGGAATATTTGGCAATTAAAAATAAAGACATGTGTTGGGTACGTAAGGGGAAACTTGTTGACGGTAATGGGGAAATGTCAGTCCGCGACCATGACCATTAAATCAATCTAATTTTATAGGCGAGAGGAAGTAATTTTTGGGGGTTGGCACATAAATCTTGCAATTTAAACGTTAAGTAACAGTATTTTCTACCGGTTTACATGCACAATTCCAACTATGATTTGGAATTCATATTACCAGCGGCGGCAGGTTTGCAGAAAGGTAAAGTTGTAGATAGCACTTAGGCAGATGGGTCTTTTTCATGTAAAATCGTACCGAAATCATCTGAGAAGTTGTTACTCTTAGAATTCAAATGGAAAACAGTGGGAAAATTATACGTATTTGAATAAAATTCGTTTTTTATATTCCTATAGTTTTTTCCCCAAATCTCGAAGTCAATTGATTCAACTACAAAAAATGATGATTTTAATAACTTCCCCTTCCTTAAACAGCGCTTTCCGTACCATGAAATGGATTATTTACTAACGTATAGTGGCACATACCTGTATGAGTACTACAACTCCGCTTCAAGGTTACGTGAGGAAAAATTGTCATCCATCGAAGAGTTTCATGATGCACTTTACGATCATCAATGCACCACTGCCGATTATGAATTTTCAAAAAAATTGGCCAGGGGGGTGTAAAATGAGGAGGATTACTGTAAAATATACCTAGAAAGTGATGCATTGATATTGTTGGGTATTGACTTTAAAAATACGGATAAAATCTATCGGGAAAATGCGTTGGATTATTATTTTCAACTCCTCGTCTGGTGATGTATTTAATTTTAAAAATCAGCAGCGAAAAAATAGGTCTGATCATCGAAATGGATCAGCACTTATTTCTAGAGAGACCAATAAGGGGAGGGTATATTTTCCACGGAGATCGTATCCTAAAAACTGATCCAACTGGACAAAGTACCGGTGTAAAGTCTAATGCAGTTTTCTGGATATGAACTCCCTTTATCCGTCGTCCATGTCTCACTGCTCTTTTCCGTGTGGGAATTACGAATGGCTGGATAATCCTTGTGATCCAAGTTTTCCCGATATTGCCACTGTTGAGGAGAATGAACTGCAAGGATGGTTTTTTGAAATTGATGGTGGAGTATCAAAGGAACTTCATGATTCCGAAAAGGATTTTGATTTCCAGTGCATAAACAGACCAGTGTCTAGAAACTCATTGGATCCACATAATATTTCTTTGGTAGAGGATAGGTAATGCACTGTACACCTTCAAACCAAAAGCTTATTGCGGACATTCATCCGTGACGGAATATTTCTGTATATCGCTTACTTTTGTGTTGGATGCTGGCCAACGGTTTCAAGGTCATGAAGATTCATTAAACCCTCCAGTTTTACCGAAATTCATACATGAAGATGTTTATTTACACCTTTGATAGTAAACGCTCCGAGGCAAAACCAAGGTGAAAAAGAAGATCTTTAAGGTTATTTTATTTGTTCGTGTGTCCATTAAGAGAGTCATGCATACTCCCACCATTTACCCGTGCCCAGCCATTTAAATATTTGCCTCTCAATTACTTGGACTATCTTTCTTGGCTTTTCTCTGTCTAGAATTAGCCATGTCTTGACGCAACCTATGCAACCGGCAAAATACTGGATAACTTCAATTCAAACGTTTTATTACCTTTAAGATTATTTGTGCGAAAGTGTGTGGCATAGGAGTCGTAGCGATGTTGTAACCGACCCAAAAGAATGTCCCCGAATCATTACAGATCCAAATTTCACATCGTTCATGATCATAGACTCAAATATGGTTCTCTTGCAAAGAAAAAAAAAATAAACGTAGTTTTAAATAAAAACATTGCCCATAGCAGTGCCATTTTATAACTTTCCAAAAAACTTCATGTTGTAATTTTATTACATTTTGTGTACACTCCAATGGCCGGGATAGGCAAAAGTTCAAGTGTATTATGTAGACACTGATTCACCCCTGTTGAAAGTCAAAAAAGATAATCAGTTGGACGATTTTAAAAATGGAGAGCACGTTAGCTCTCGAATGGACTGCACCAACCGGGAAGAGTCCATTTACCCGGTGCTAGTGAAGCTCCAGCACCAAATAATTTGTTATTTTTCCAAGTCTGAGACGGGTAGCGACTTGATATCCAATGTTGTGTTACCCGGTCTGAAGATGTACTTTGTGCAAATGCACAGTAAGGATGTCAAAAAAGACCGCAAGGGGGTGCCTTCACACTGTTTAATGGGAAATTTCGACATGAGTTTTTACAGGAACTGTATAGAAAATAATTTAATTTCAAGAGGGAAGTTCATTGCGATTCATTCTATCAAACATAAAAACTACACTTTAAGAGTTTAAAAAAATGCCATGTCGGCCATATCGGACAAAGTCTATGTGCGCGCGGATGGTGTGAGAGTACTACCCCAGGGTTATTACTTTACTTTGGATAGAGACATACTTATTTTTGCGCAAGGCGGAATCGCTGTATTTTAAAAAGTGCTGAATATTATACTATGATGTCTTACCATATCGGGCCGGCCCAGCACTCGGCTGCCGTTCCCTTTGCCAGAACTCGCTCGGCAGCTCCCAGTAATCGCCACACTAGTGGGTCTGTATTTCAAATTGTCTTTTAAAATGTCTATTTTATGTTATTGATTACTGCCCATGTTAATATGTTTCAGTGTAACATATGTAAATATGCTTTAAATATGTAGTGCATTTATTTATATGTTAAAGAAAATATACATTTAATTTTCTGTCTTTTTGGTATTTATTCAACAGATTGAGGTTAGGTTAGGTTAGTTGTATTTTGACCGCGAGAAGAGTAATATGTATCAATTTAAAACTCCATTCAGATAATTTCTTTGCGGACCTTCAATGTCTTGCTAAATAACTGTGTGTGTTTAATATTGTGGGGACTATGTGTGTTTAATATTGTCGAACCAAACTCGTGTTTGATTATTGATGATTTAGCTGAATCCATTAAAGAATGGTCTCGGGAGATGTTACAGCTATTAACGATCAAATCTCATTATGATAAAATTTCCGAAACCGTTGTTCTTCATAATTTCTTTCATCAGAGCAAATGTATGAGAACACTTGCATTGAATTATACTTACTATATCATCTATAGGGTTGTTCGTGATTCAAGTTCTCTCATAACTTTAAACAAACAAATATATCCCGGTGAACCAAAAATTATACTTTCGGCTACAATCAAGCTACTAATAAACCCTAGGGTTACATTCTTTTGGTTCTCACTTAAAACTCATATGAGGATTTACATCTGGTCAAGGATATTTTTGACAATTAAATTACCGTATATCTATTCGTAAAGAGCAAAAAAGATCATTAGTTGCCATCATAACAGTGAAGAAACTATATGAAAACAAACATTTATTTTCTGTTTTAGGTAATTCAAAACCGCGGCTTAGGAAGACTATGCTCAAACATGGCATTGACATTGAATTTATTAATCTCCTGTCTGAGCTTTGTTAAATTTAACTGAAGGTAATGCTCAACTTTCAGAAGTAGTTAAGTAACGGACAAAGCAACGTCGTTCACTTTTATATGCCCTAGCTTGTGTAAGAAGGCCTTATTTTTGTGTAATTTGGTACCTCAATTTCGGTAAAAGTTGAAACCCCTTTCTCTAACAGATCAGAAATAAAGCGACAATTTCAAATTAGCTTGAATTTTAAAATAACTTCACTTTGCGTAACTAGTTATACATCTTGTAGTGACATTTCTTTGTTCAAGTATCGAACGACTTTTGAACCCGTAATAAATATTTGAAGACTCAATCTAGACCAGTTTGGTATAAAACAAAGAGGAATGCAATGGCTCAAAATACTGGAAAAAACTACTTTTTAACAAAAAGGTTGGTGATTGGCTAAAAGAACAGGGGAAAGGTCGCTAAGTGAATCAAGTACCAAGTCGAATATAACTTACAGATCATTTACAAATCGGGGTAGTTTTGCGTCGGAACCAAGGAACATGAGTAAGTGAAGTTCTTTTTAACTAGGATAAAAAGCTACTACTAGCCTGTGTAAATTTCCTTTGAGAACCATTGAAGTAAGATAATAAGCTTCAAAGAGATTTCTGTTACCTTGGCTAAACTCAGGTCTTATGCTGAGTTGAGTTAATAGATTTAATACTTACATTTGAGATACTTAAACTGAAATTGGAGTCAGAGCAAAATCCCCTTTTAAGGGTTGTCAACAGATTTGTTATTAAAGAATGCGCAATCTAATTAAAACCGATTAGAAGCAGGAAAATATGCGCGTAAATACTCTAAAATTTTTCTACTTGGTGATTTGGGTTTATAATTCGGTTAGAGTATATTACTTAACCAAGGCTTGGGCCCTCTAGACAAGGTACAGCATTTTAAGGGTTAAAATAAGATAAAATTAGTTTCGTTCTAGAAACTGAAACTTGTGAATAGCCTAAGGTTTAAATAAAAGAAAAAACCCTTTACCAAGAAAAGTAGATTAGGAGAGCTTTTTTGTTTCCCTTTCCCCGCCTAGTGACCCTTGGAACTTGCCTGTTATTTATTAAATCTTGTATACAAGAAGATTAGGGCTATAGGACACTAACAGTACTCCTCCCTTGTGTATTCTTTGACGTTTATACGAAAGGGGACCTAATTCCTCTTTTTAGCAACTCTTGCATTTGTTACCCCGTGCCGACTATTTATATAAAGACAAATTTGATGTTATACAGATAGGTTAGGAAAGAAAGGGGAATGATATTGTCAGATTAAGAACTTCAATCTCTTTCTGTCCAGATAGATTGAATCCTCCCTGGTAGAGTTTAAGCTTATCGAAGGTTCAAAATACACTAACCTCTTTTTCAAGATATAAAAATAAGAGCTTGGTTTAGTTTAATCAAATAATTTGATATCTAATCAAAAGATTATTCCTAGTTTCAGAATAATAATAAATTGAAGTAAGGGATTTTAATTACCTTAGTACCGAAGCCTAGTCTAATTATTCAGGAGTAACACCTGCAACTAGAAGTATTGAAAGCCTAGAACTAAATTAGTCCTATTTTCGGTAAACAACGTGGATTGAACCACAGACACACACAATATATGATTAGCCAACCTAGAAGAGGTATTGGAAGAATTCGGAATACCAAGAATTACAATATTTTTCTTTTATTCTATTTTATAATAAATATCAGTTCTCACTGGATTTTGAGTACCGATCTTACCCAACGCCTCAGTTATAACACGCTACCAAATTTTAGCCCTATAAGTAGGGCAGTCTTACACTTGCAAAAAGAAAGGAAAAGATTTTAAAAGAAAACGGCTTGTTCAAACGGGTGGTAGTTTCTTTTCATTGAATAGTAAACACTATTCTCTATAAAAAATGGCTAAGCCTTACAAAGTGACGCCAATTGAAATCGGTCTATCACCAAAAGAGCACTCTGAAGATAATTTTGATAAATTTATTAACAATGAAACAATTACCAACGATTAAAAATAAATTTTGCTTCAAAATGCCTTCAACGTGTTGTCCACCACCACCGCCAAAACCGGAAGAAAAGTCTTATCAAGTATCTAATGCCGCATTTGTACCGTGAGCAAAGTAAAAGACTCCTAGCCTATCTCGCTGAAAATGAACATGTACAATTTGATGACTAAAAGAGTGGAGTTATAATCCAAGGCAGGAGTTACAATTTAATTGATTCGGTATCAGGTTTTATTACAAATCGTAAAGGACTTGAATCATTTGACAATCATTTGTATAAATTTTTAAAGTCATCAAACTTTCCAAAAAGTCGTTTTTGGAATAAACAGATTTTAGATCGATTAAGGAAATATAGAGAAATATCAAAATATGTTTTAAATAATTTTCAGAAAATACTGCACGTCAATTGGGTATGATGATTCAAAAGGCTTCAAACGAAGGCATCTTCATATCAGTGCATCATCCATTAGTATGCAAAAGGGTATTGGACGCTTCACACCATGTTTACGTTCAAATTTGCTCAAGTTTTGAAACATATTTATGAAAATATTGGCAAAGCGGAGAGTTTAAGTTCTCCAACCACACTTACTCGAGTCCCTTGAATTGAAAAGAAGCTAGCGAAAGAGTATTTACAGAATAAACCCAACTACACCCTTCATTGAAATCACAGAGTTCGCAGTAGTCTTTATCGAAAAACGAAAGCCTTTTTCCAAAAATCTCTAGACGAGATTCAAAGACATCACAATTGTCCGTACAAGTATATTTTACTTGCAGTCGCTGTTTTAGTCACTATGCACATGCCGTTCCATTGCGTTCAAAGAGAGGAGATGAAGTTGCTAGAGCCTTTAAATCTATCTATGAGCAATATTTTTATAGAAAAATTCAAATAGATTGGGGTATTAAATTTGTTAATCAATATGTAAAGAAGGCTTTATTGAAATATAATACAATACTCTATCGAAATCATAGCCCGATAAAGGCGGCATTGGCTGAACGATTTATAAGAACAATTCGACTTTTAATCTCAGGATATTGTATATTGACAAAATACTGCCGTATTTATTAAAAAATTAGGTAAAATCATGTTCATTTATCATCAAAGCCCTCTAGGATCCATCTTCAATCATACTCCTCTTGAAGTTCCTCTCGGTACCAATACACATGATATTTTTCTTAAAAAATATTCCAGTGAAAAAGTTTTGAAAAAGAAGAAATTTAATGTTGGTGATACAATTCAAATCAATCGAACAAGTAATATTTTTGAAAAGGGGAATCATTTGTGGTTCACTGAACATATTAAAGCGTAAAAATTCTTAGAAACTAGACCTGTAATATTTTCTCTACGTGATATGAAAGATGAAGGGATTCCTGGTTGTTTTTACGAGTATGAATTGCAAAAGTTTAAAACCAGTGGAATTTATCAGATTTATAATACATTAAAGAGTCTAACTTGCAGGGTAAGAAACAGTTGCTTGCTCGTTGGCTAGGATATAACTCTGATTTTGATTCTTGGATTGCCGCTGAAGACGTTCACAATGCTTAATCCGTTAACTAATCAATTTATTTATGATCCGTCATACACAAAAATTGCAAAAGATGAAGTAAAAGGAGAGAACAAAAAAAGAAAAAAACCCACATTTGTACAGTCACACTGTTGTTGCTACTACTTTGAATCAGCCTGTTTTGACATGAAACTTCTCACAATTTCACACTTTAAGCTTGAAAGCACGTGAACGGGTTTCCCGCAGTTTGAGCATTTGATTTGCCTTGTACATGGTGATAGCGGAGTTGAGGCATGTGACTCTCCGTACTTGAAACATTTCTCGTCATTTCCGCAGATCTTCGCTATATGCCCAAACTGTTGACATCGGTAGCACCTTTTAGAAATAAATACATATTTCTCGAGACGAAAGTGGTCAAAGTCTATTTTGAATCATGCTTTTATTGCATAGTCCAGTTCGCTTTCGCTTTGAAAGTACAGTTCAAAGGCCGAGCTGTTTCCTATGCGGCGCACTTTTGAACACTCTGGGTTAGCAGATTGAATATCTTCTTCGTTTACGCTTTGTTGTATTATTT
This sequence comes from Artemia sp. Qi Xiang Cuo, assembly GCF_049724085.1. Classification (NCBI taxonomy): domain Eukaryota; kingdom Metazoa; phylum Arthropoda; class Branchiopoda; order Anostraca; family Artemiidae; genus Artemia; species Artemia sp. Qi Xiang Cuo. Next base: position 36,990,892 of record NC_142806.1, read on the forward strand.
TCACTACAGCCATGAAGGACCTGATTTTCACCTCAGAAGAAGGTTAGTTCTAAAGATTGTTAAAGATTGCTAAAGATTGCTAAAGAGAGAAAATCTAAAGATTGAGCAAGATTTCGGTGCTCACCTCGTCTGTTAATTTTATTTTCCACAGTTTTGGAAAAGTGCTTATTTCAGTCACTTTGGATTCGACACCGACGCGGGAAATTAAGTTCTTGCGGTCTCGGGGACCCATTGTTTTAGGGGGGTTTGACGACTACAGAATAGTGACTTTTCACCTGATTTCGAATCAGTTCTTAACTGGAGTGGAGAGGCTGGCGGGGTTCCGAAGTTCGAATCAAGCAGTAGTCCTAGTTGGTTCTCAATCGTTTAGAGCCGGTGGGAAACGTTGGCTCTCAATTTCGTCAGGTTTAACGGAACGTCGGCGGGATCAGTAAATACAAACATTGGCTCCAGTAAAACTTCCGATTCAAAATTTTCAAAACCGTCAGCAATTTCTGTACAGATAGTATCTTTATTTACATTGTGCTTGCAACGAACATTCACTTTAAGCGCTTCATGAAGCCTGTTACAAGCTCCCTTCAGAGCCGTTTTACTAAAAAAATCACACGCTACGTCATAGGCATGCTTCAAATCTTCCTTGTTATCGCGGCATCTCTGTAAGTAGTTCAGCACAGGATCAACTATTATTTTATGCATTTCCTTGCTTACGAAAATTCCGATCCGATAAACTGCATGCAATAAACTAATGTTTTTTTATGTGACATTTATGTTCAATGTCTCTCACCCCGTCTATGATGATTTGAATAAAACATACGATTTTTGGACAAAACTGTCTCCTGCCATCAAATTCAAGGGAAAGTATGATGTTGTTCTTGTTGATCATGTTCTTAAAAATACATGATATCCTGAGAAAGAATCGTACATATAATATAAAAGTTACACCAAACGATTGGACAGTGTAGTGAGGAAGAAGAACGGATAAAATCATTTAACTCTGATATATATATATATATATATATATATATATATATATATATATATATATATATATATATATATATATATATATATATATATATATATATATATATATATATATATATATATATATATATATATATATAGATATAGTATATAGATATATATATATATATATATATATATATATATATATATATATATATATATATATATATATATATATATATATATATATATATATATATATATATATATATATATATATATATATATATATATATATATATATATACATTCACATCTCACCCTAAAATACAAGGAATATAGTATTATAACAAATTTGTGGCGTACAATCAATAGAAAAATCCCTGCTCTTAAGAATGATGCATTCTACAGTAACTATTCAATGGAACATGGTAGGGTTTACATTAGCTCCCCCCTCGAGAATGAAATGATTCTTCTCAACATAAATCTGAGAGATATTCTTGGTTTCAAGCAGAATATAATCGAGGATGAAATTCCTGGTACCATCAGCGGAATGGATTGTTTTATTTTTGCAGACTATCCACCCAGCTTCTCATCAGACAATTGTATATTTCTATACGCATCCTTTGTCGAGACATCGAGAGTCGGCAATACCAATGCCCCCCTCCTACGTGTTCTCGAACAAAAAAAAAACACTGAATAACACATTCACCACTACGGTAAAAAGGCCCTTTCAATATATTCCAATCAACAATTTGTATTTAAAGCACCTTCAATATATTCCATTCAACACTTCGTATATAGAACTCTGTCAGTAAACATTAAGAAGTGAATTGGGCGGTCCTCTAGCAATAACAAAAAGTTTGGCTGGGACTACATGTCATTTCGAACCCTTTCAGTGAGATGGCTAATAGAAAAAATACTTTTGTGTGTCCTGATATTGAAAGCTATGTTGCTACTCTAAGACCACGACAATCGGGTAATGAAATGGACTATTACATGGGTTGTTCGTCAATTTCTGGCTACGGTCTCAGCAATTGGTTTGCTAAATTGTTTCGCTCTGCATTACCCCTTGCTAAAAACATATTGCACCGGTTACTGCAGATTTTGCGTCCTTTACACTACACGATTGGGGCTCTGGAAAGGATTTTAAAGAAAGTGTCTCACATAATGTCAGGTCCGGCGCGCGATCCCTCGGCGAGCGATTGAAATCATAAAAAAAATGTCTAAAGGGGCAAGAGACACCTTGTCACTCATTAGTCTCAACTCAGGTCAGAAGCGTAAAACATTACTCTTGTCAAAGAGGATAAATAAACCTAGAGCAAAAATTGTTAGATCGAAAAAAATTTCTTTTCCTAAAAATGGTTTATATAACACATAAAGAATCCCATCTTTCAGTTTCCTTATCGTTAAATCTATTCAATGCAGAAAATGTTGATGTGAGTGTAAAACATGGTTACTATGAATAATTTTATCCACAACAACCGCTCTCTGAAAACGTTCAATTATAAATTTATTCCAGTGAAGACAATTTCATAGATTTGACTTCTACATTTATAGATTTTTATTTCATTGTCAAAAAATTCAACAATGAAAAACAAAGCGCTGCCGAGGGGTTATCCTATGAAAATTGTGTACTAGACAATTTGTTTAGACAAATTAGTATCTACATAAAAGGAAAATTGGTGAGCACAAGCAACAATCTATCAAACTATGTAAGTTAAATACAATTCATAATGACGACTCTAATGTGCTGTAAGAAATTGAGAGGTTTGGCTATTAAATTTGAATATAAATGGGAAACTGACACTCGCAATATACTTAGAAATGCGGCAACTAAAGATTTATAATTGGCTGGGAAAATGAACCATAAAATTTTTAATATACCTTAAAGGTTGCCTCCCAATGTTAAGATTGACATAAAGCTACAAATTGCTCTGTCCAATTTTATTTTGCTAAAATAGTTGCTACTGCACCTGTAACATTCGCTTGGCAATACTCACCTTGGCAATACTTCATGTACGAAAACAACAGGTTGATAAGTTCTGCTGCTTTGACAATTGAAAAATTAAGAGCTAGTGGAAAAAATATCAATCTTCTCGTTCCACATACAATCACAGATCAACGACATATTGATATGGGCTCACGTACCTTTATCTAGTCGTCATTTATCAATCGCAAAAATGCCTCAAAACTTGCTTTGGCTTTTGTAAAAGTGCAAGTGCCATAAGATCATGGACAAATTCTCAACATACATTTTAAATGTTTGGACTTTCATCTCTTGTATATAAAGTAATTTTATTTCCACTCTACAATTTTTCCTTTGATAAATCCTACAGCACCATATATAAATTGACAATTCAATCCCTAGAACGAGATTCACAGCTTTTTGAAAATGGTATAATCGACAAAATGTTTGCAAAAACTCATGATATCCTTGTATTGGATTTTTCCGATACTCAAGATATGAGTATTGTCCGATTGGGCACTGCACGTTTAGAGTGTACCTTTTGCGAACCTTTGGAGGAAAATATAGCATTAATCTCGCTAAATCAATCTGAAACCTATTGGAAAATTACCCTGATGGCAGTGTTCTATTAGACTAGGCACTATGAACACAAATCAAATGATCAATTTATTCAATTTGGATCTCAACATGTCCAAATACAAATCCTATTGCATACCCTCGGATTTCCTCAACCATATTCAAAGTGCTAACAATACTCTTATCATTGTTAATAGTCGGCATCAACTTTAAAGACGGGACATGGACTGTGAATCATTCAAACAGTGAAGAATATTGAATTTTTTTTATCCTCTTGGCCTACAGTATGCATTCTACACCCCTCACATGTAATAGAGATTTCCGTGCCACAGGAGTGAAATTCTTTTAAAATGTTTGTGAATTTGCTTGTTAATAAAACCTGTATGTACAATAAAAAGTCTATGTCCCTTACGTATAGGTTCTTCCACGTAGGCTTATAGGTAACCACTGGTTACCTATAACTGCTCCATATAAGTGGCGATTACCTATAAGTGGCGCCAGCTGAACAAGGCATCGGTGAACAGGTCATCCGTGAACAAGTGCTAAATTGAGAGGGGTATTTGGAACAATATTTGGGGGCGCCCGTCCGCCCAAAGTCTCGGGCAAGTGAATGACCCAAAAATTTTAAAAATTAAAATTTCCTCAGAATGTGGGGAGCTTAGGCAATGAATATGTAAAATTTGGAAGATGAAGATGGCTTTAACGATTGTTTGTCTGTTAATCCAAGCAAAGCGAATTAATGGTCATCCTCTATCAATTCTAAATTCTTGGTCAACCTTTCTAAGACCATGGGCAGGTTTGCCATGTTTGCCTCTCATTCCAGGCAATCTAATGGTCCTATGTCAATTTAAAATTTTTGGCCAACCTGCCTGAGACTCTAGGCAGGCGTGCCTTTACAAAAACTAACACACAAGTACTTGTCCAATAAGAGAGTCATACTTACTCCCGCCATTTACCCGTGCCATTTAAACATTTTTGCCTCTTGTTTCCTTGGACTATCTGTATTGTTTTTTGTTCTACTATTAGCCATGTCTTGATGCCTACTGAAAAATACTTGATTTCAATTTGTGTCTTTTCAAAAACTAACACACAAGTACTTGTCCAATAAGAGAGGCATACTTACTCCCGCCATTTACCCGTCCCATTTAAACATTTTTTGCCTCTCAATCCCTCGGACTATCTGTCTTGGCTTTTTTTTACAATGGGATGTAAGTCCCTAAATTCGGGCTTGACCGAGTCGAGGCCAAATTTTCTACAATATAATGCAACTTTACTTTTATTATATGTTTTCGTAAAGTCAATAATATTATTTTGATTCACATTATAAAATTCAAATTTTTCAATTTGCTTATTTGAAGTAATGTCACCTACGGTACTCTCATATCAAGAATCACTTTCTGTAACAGCCAAATAACAATCAGAAGGTTTATAATCCTAGTAGCCCGTATCTTCACAGCGATGTCATAAAAACCAGACTCTCTTACTATTCCAGCAATTGAAGCGTAGACCAGGTTCTTCTTCCCAAAACAATTTTAAAACCACGATGATACCAGTCTCTTAAAAATAAACTGAAATCAAATATAGGGTTTTCTGCAATCATACGAGGCTAAGTATTTTCCCACAGATCCCATTTATCATGGAGACAATTGGAACATAGGAAACCTGTAGTGTGAGAGTCACAAACATCTTCGAGACAGGAATCACAGTCTTTAATTTTCACTGCATATCCCCTCTGCAATTTACATGGGTTGCATAATCTACACTTTTAATTATACTCATCAACAACAGTACAATTCTCACAGGATAAACAGCTGTCCAATGTGTACAAACATGTGTAAAAAAAATTCCAATGTGGAATGGTTCACTGCCAAAAAGAACCTGAGTCGCAATCAATAAAATGAATCTCTTTTAGGAGGAGGAGTGATCGAGTGACGTCTCATATCCAATCAATTAAACCTGTTTAGACAGGATCTTTTGACTTATTTATTGTTGCTTTGCAAAACGGCCGTCTTTAACAATTTTCTAGGTAGTGCTGAAAAGCAAATCCACAATATCATTTTGTTTTGTTTCGATTAATATGTCAATAAATTGAGTAAATGCATCTGGGCCACGACGTAAAACTTTCATACAATAGTTAAAAGACGAAGAATCATTTTTCATTTTATCGTTAAGCATTCTTTGAGAAAATATTTTTCTTTGAAAGATAACTCTTTACAATCTTCTTCTAGAATCACGCATTTTTCCAAAGTCACTAGATTCCGTATGATTTTTGATTCTCAAATCCAAGCATTTTTTATCTTGACACTCTCACTACCGATTATAGAATAACATAGAGTTATGATTCTTTCTCGCTAGTAACAAACTCACTCCTTTTGTTATAGATTGATTCATGGTTCAATGAATGTATCTGTGGGTAAACTATCATTGGCGCTAGTAACATCTGCATGGGGCATATTTTTCATCAATTCATCTTTAATGTTCTTGCTGATAATGTCTGCGAGTGCCATTTTTATTTTGCAGGTGTTTTTTTTGTCTACTACCATATTATTTTTGCATAGAATGCAGTTTCGGCACCTAGATAAGATATGTTGCATGATAATGTTAGATGAGCATGCTTTTCTTCTTTTTACCTTTCGTTGAATGGTAATAGTAGGATTATTGTGATACGATTTATAAAGTGGAAACATTTTACCATCAGCAGTAGCAAGAAGTTGGCCTTCGTCATCAACTAAAAGTTTTCAATTTGCATTCTCTTTGAGGACTGTCAACTTTGGAAATTTTATTCTCGAATATCAACCTCTATAACACTTGAATTTTCTCGGTACACCAAAAAAATTTAACTCCTTACTTTCATGACAATGCACGCATATATATCCAATAGTGTTACCATTAGTACTTGTTTCGTAATTCAAATATTTCCCTTTCTCGGGATTCAAAGCTACTACAACACTATCATGTACACACGGCTTCTTGGAATATTACATCTTCACTTTAAAAAAAATATGATGTAGATGTTTATTCTTCCCATGCACAAATAATACTGAAGCAAATCATAAAATTCAACTAGTCACGCAAAATTATGTCACCTTCAATACATTTAACGAGCCATGCAATTCTTATTATGTAACAAGCACCGGCACCTTGAAGAAAATTAATAACGCCTGCATCTTCAGGAAATCACCATTAAACTTCTTTGTGATGAACAATATAGAATGAAGGAGTAGCGGCTATGAGTCATTTAAAAGCCTTATCCCCATATTACTACAATCTACGGTCATTTGTTTGTTTTTTGTTTTTCTTTTTTTTCAGTAAAGTGCAAATTATGTTCTGGTCTTGAGAAGGCTCCTAGTAAAATATTATATAAAACTGTGCAATGAAATATATAAGGCAAAATAAAAAAAACAATATGAGTAAAAAGAGGATTTTGCTTGTAAAAATATCCTCAAATAGAAAAACATAAACCGAAGTAATTTTTAAAGAGATCTTCTACAAAATAAAATGAATAATAGTTACATACAACGAAACTACGCTATTTATTAAGTTGATACCATTTTTTACTCCTCTCCATGTGGTAGAATAATTTTTTACTTTTTAGATTCATCACACATTTTCAAACTTTCTTTTTACTAAGGACAAAGACAGAAGGTCTTAGAGTGGCAGGCTATTCCATTTATAAGGCAATTTCAGTGTGTTTTAAATCAAAGCTCTCGTGGTCGGGGGTATTGAATTGAAGCAAAGAGATATATGATAAAATCAACATATATATTTTGCTCGTGCCCTCCCTCCTTTCCCCATGTTTAAATTTATCTGAACAGCTTTTCAAGAAAAGTCCGAGGGCTTGGGCCTAAACGCCTAAAAGCACACAAACTTATAAGCTATAAATCAAAATCTTTAAAAAATATACTCAAAGTAAATGAATTGATTGAGAGTTTCGTATATTGAGTTTTAGATGTTCGTATCTCTTTAGATAAATCGGAATGTTAATCATCCAGCGATATTTTTCCCAATGACAAACCAGAAGGCTGATTAAAGAATGCAATCGATTTAAAAGAAAATTAAAAATTGTTCCAGGAGTTTTTTTCCAAGAATAAACTAGAAGACTGATCAAATCAAAAACGGAAAAGATAACTGACTTCATAAACAAGGAATCTTACCGAAGTAAACACTTCTTGTGTGTGATGGAGTATTGCTATTCTTGACCAGCCAAACATTTGAATTAGTTTCACCCTTGTAGGGTTATGCACAGTGGCAGAAGGATGGGTCCGAAATAGTGTTGGAAACCTAGCACGATCTGAAAGGGCTGGAGAACTTCCTCCAAATGATACCTGGAACCAAATAAAATGTGAATACAAAGAAATAAATTAGTTGCTATATCTGAGAGCTAATGATTATTTTCATCATAGGTAAACAAAACTCCAAAAATAAGACCTTACGAAACTTGTAAAACATGAAACTTGAGTTGTTCTTTAAATTTTTATTATCAGCGTTTTAATCTTGACAAAAAGCAACAATACAGGTCTCCGCTCTTAAAAAAAAACTTATGTCAAAAGTTTGTATTTGATCTTTACCCGTTTAGATTTTATTGGTAGTTTCTCTTAAGACCTGACTTTCACTTATGTATTATATTTTTCAATGTGCATAATTTTAGTAGTCCTAAAAATTCGACGCAGGGGTGGCTCGGGGGGATGATGAGTGGTGGTGATTCACTCCCTCCTTGCTTTTTATAAAGTCGCACAAGTCGTATATTTTGACCTCATTGAGGTCCCAGATGCTCAATTCAGAGACAATTTAAGTTCTATTTTCCTTCTCCTGGAAAGACTTTCACAAAATTAAACTTATCGGTAAAGAAATGCTAGAATTTAGACGTAGATAGCGAAAACCAAATTCACATGCAAATAAAATGAAGTCGTTTTATTTTATCGTTTAATTCTAATTTGTACAATTTTCTTTCAAACAGAGTGGTTTAAATTAAATCAGGTTTAAAGGGACTCGATGGTAGCAACTAGCGCCTATAAAACTTGCTTATGCTCATTATTTTTTTTTGTCTGGTGGTTTAGAGCTAGCCCCTACTTTTTGTGAAGTCATATAGGCTAAGTGATTTATTTTAGCCTCATCCAGTTTCCAGACGCTCAATTCAGTCACAGAAAGTCTACATTGTATTTTCCTTCTCCTGAAAATACTGGGATTTTCAAATTTATCAGTCTGGAAATGGTTGATTTTAGTGCTCTTTAGCTTCAGTCGTAGATAGCGAGAACCAAAGATAGTGAACCCTGAATAGATAGTATGAACAAACCAATAGCAAGAGATAAGGTTACCTGCATTGGGTGTAGATTGAACTTCGACTATGAGTGGAAAAGAAGGCATGAAAGTTTCAAACACAATAGAAAGTAATCAGAATTTAAAGAAACAGAGTCAAGAGACCCTTTCAAAGCACGTATCCACGACAGTGAAAAAGCTTGATTGCAAAACAAGGTTGAGATGGATACAACGCTTGAAAAGGACACGCAAGATTTGTGTATATGCCCAGCATTCGTTTCTCAGGACAGGAATGCTTTTGAAGATCTGGGATAGCTCATACTCTTTCTAGTAAGGTTTTGTCTAGGACGAAAGTAATGAGTAATGCTGAGCTTATAACAAACTGATATTGGGTAAAAAAAAATATTCCAAATATGTGCCTCCAGCTCTTTACCTTAATTTTTTGTCTCACCATCAATCAACATAAATGATGAGAAGGAGTCAAATATAGGGCAAGACTTCTCCGATTGAAGACGCAACAAGGTGTTTTTACATGTGTAGCTAAGCTGAAATACACTATGTCAGTAGTTGCTGGTTTCAATACCATTGTTAAGACTATCTGACAAAATTATATGTTGAATGCAAGGGATATCTTGTTGGAAATTCAATCCACATCACCTTCTGTGTTTGAGCTAAGTAGCGAGCTAGCAATCGATTGCACTGAAGAACTTATTAATATTTCAACAATTAGTGGGGTTGTCGTCAAAAGTTACAGTGACTTTTTTTTAAACTATAGTTCAAAAGGATCAGTAGGGTGTATCTATGGAATTCTATGGGGCCCCTAGGAATTCCCTTGCTATTCTACGGGTCCTCTACACCTTTTCAAAGAGAGTCAGAACTCCCTCACACAGTTGGACATAGGCAAGCAAGAGTGACAATTTCCAGACAATATTGGCAGGCGTCTTATCGGGATTAAGAAAACAATGGATGGAAATGTGTGATTTAATACACCTTGACAAAAGAATTTTTTTGGCAATTGGCATTTTTTTTCTGATAAAGAAAAAGGGTTTAGCATTTGTGAATACTTCGATATGTACTGTATAATACACAAGTGATGTTTGGACAGTGTTGTCAATTTAAAATAATTTAAAGTTATACTATACGAAGAAGTTTATACTAAGAGGGGTGTAGATGACAAGAAAAGAATTGTAATAACGAATAGCTTTACTTCTTCGATGTGTTCCATATAATACATAAGTGGTGGGATGATGGCAGAAGGATCTCTTAGAGTACTTATAGTGCTGTACGATGGGCCGAGCTGCTAGGCAAGGTATAATGTGGTCCCACATGTCTTGAAAGAATGCAGTTTGTTATTAAAAATTGGATGCTACAATCAGAACTGTTTGACTGACATTTAAAAAGGGGTAATCGGATTTGCGAATTGGAGTGTAGGATTTGCGAATTTGATCCTATTAAGGATTGACTTGAAATAAAAAATTTTAACAAGAAATGGCTGAAAAGTGTTTTGGGGGAGATGGGGTGATTGTGTACTGTATAATACACAAGTGATGTTTGGACAGTGTTGTCAATTTAAAATAGTTTAACGTTATACTATACGAAGAATTTGATATTAAGAGGGGTGTAGATGACAAGAAAAGAACTGTAATAACGAATAGCTTTACTTCTTCGAAGTGTTCCGTATAATACATAAGTGGTGGGGTGATGATAGAAGGATCTCTTAGAGTACTTATGGTGCTGTACGATGGGCCGAGCTGCTAGACAAGGTATAATGTGGTCAAACATGTTTTGAGATGGGTTGATTGTGTTCTGTATAATACACAAGTGATGTTTGGACAGTGTTGTCAATTTAAAATAGTTGGATAATTTCCATTCGTCTTAGTTTTTAACGATGCTCCTTATTTCTAGTTGAAAATGCTTATTTTTTAATTTAATTGGGATGAAAAGTCAAAGTCTAACATAAAGAGCAAGGTATTTCGGAGGGGGCAGCTCACATCATATACTGGATAATTTCCATTCTTCTTAGTTTTTAACGATGCTCCTTATTTCTAGTTGAAAATGCTTATTTTTTAATTTAATTCGGATTAAAAGTCAAAGTCTAACATAAAGACCAAGGTATTTCGTAGGGGGTAGCTCACTTCATATAAGGGATAATTTCCATTCGTCTTAGTTTTTAACGATGCTCTTTATTTCTAGTTTAAAATGATTATTTTTTAATTTAATAGGTAATAAAAGTCAAAGTTTATCATAAAAAACAAGGTATTTTGGAGGGGGTAGCTCACTTCATATACGGGATAATTTCCATTCGTCTTAGTTTTTAACGATGCTCCTTATTTCTAGTTGAAAATGCTTATTTTTTAATTTAATTGGGATGAAAAGTCTATTTCTAGTTGAAAATGCTTATTTTTTAATTTAATTGGGATGAAAAGTCAAAGTCTAACATAAAGAACAAGGTATTTCGGAGGGGGTAGCTCACTTCATATACATGATAATTTCCATTCGTCTTAGTTTTTAAAGATGCTCCTTATTTCTAGTTGAAAATGCTTATTTTTTAATTTAATTGGGATGAACATTCAAAGTCTAACATAAAGAGCAAGGTATTTCGAAGGGGGCAGCTCACTTCATATACGGGATAATTTCCATTCGTCTTAGTTTTTAACGATGCTCCTTATTTCTAGTTGAAAATGCTTATTTTTTAATTTAATTGGGATGAAAAGTCAAAGTCTAACATAAAGAACAAGGTATTTCGGAGGGGGTAGCTCACTTCAAATACGGCCCAAAAAAGAATCATCTCCTCAAGAGTCTGCTGCTGGAACACAATTAAAGAAGGAGCAATTCGATTCATTTGTATTTAAAATTGTAAATCTAATGCCCCAATAATATCGCTAAAAAAGAGAGTGACTCCTAACCTATCTCATGGAAAGTGGTCAAGATCACATTCAGCTTGAGAGCAATGTGGAAAGGATTTTAGTTCGGAGCAAAAGATATAATTTAATTGATTTAATGTACGGTATGGGTGACAAATATTAAGGGACCGTTATCTTTTGACACTCATCTATGCAAATGTCTAAATAAAATTAAATTACCCAAAAGTAATATTAGCAGTATAAAAATTATAAAAAAATTAAATGAACATGCATCGTCATTCTCATCGTAATCAACAACATAGGCATCTTTAAAATATGAACTTGAAGAAGAAGAAGATTTTTAATCAATTGTTGAAAATACTAGCACACCACTGATAGCTAGACAAAATCGAAAACGTATCAAGTCAACGTCACCATCACCACCACCACCGACCACTAGTATACCCCTGGGTAGTGAATTCTATATTCCGTGCCTAACATTGGTACAGTTGAAGTTATGAAAGGTGTTTATATAGATATTTTCTTGATGGGCAGTTTCGGTATCCACACCACTGTTCCCAAAGTCACATATGTTTACGCTAAAATTGTGGGAGACTATCTAAAGACTGAATTCATTCACACTCTCTACAAAAGTCATAACATTCGTCCTTATCGAGATCAAAAAACTAAGGACTTTTACACAGTGTATAAAATTCCAACAGATATCCTGACTCTAGATGAGTTTCAAAGACGTCAAAATACACCGAAAAATCACATTCTACTTGCAATCAGTGTCAATAGCCATTATAATCATGCCATTCTATTACGATCGAAGGGAGGCGTTGAAGTTGCTCAGGCCTTTGAAAGTGTTTTCAAATAGGATTCGCATAAAAAAAATTCAAATGTATCGCGGTAGTGAATTTGTTAATACCCTAGTTGCAAAGATACTAAAGAAACATAGTACACTGGTCTATTTCGGTCGAAGTTCTATAAGGGATGCAAAGATTAAAAGATCAATCAGAAGTATTTGACTTTACATTTCAAGATATTTTACATTGAAAAATACACCGGCTTTTATACATGACCTTGTTCAAAACACGCTGAATTATAATCACTGACCTCTGCGATCGCTGACCAATTCTACGCCAAAGAAATTTCATTATTCTGATAGTGATACAATTGAAAAATTTCTTAAACAGTATGCGAATGAATCACTTGTCAAGAAGAAGAAGAAAAATAAATTCATTTTTGGTGATACTGTTCGAATTCATAGAAAAACTAATGTTTTTGAAAAGGTGAATTACTTATGGTCCACGGAACTTTTTAAAGTAACAAAAATCCCAGGCAATTAGCCCATAATTTATTACCAGTGTGGTACTAAAGATGAGATGACTTTTATCGTGTTTTATGATTAAGAATTGCGAAAAGTTAAAAATTCAACTGAAATCTATCGAATTGTAAAGATATTAAAGACATTTAATCACAGGGGTAGGAAACATTTACTGGTTCAGTGGCTAAGATACAACTCTGATCTTCAGTCTTGGATTGATGTTAAAAATACTGACTAGGCCCCATCATTTTTGTGTAACATTCATGTCCAATGTTCCCGATCTTCTCTGCAACAAGTTGAATAGAACACGGGATTTTTGGAAAAAGCTTTCCCCCACCATCAAATTTTAAAGTGAGTTTGAAGTGACTCTTGTCGACTGTATTCTCAGAAATTCATTCTACATTCTTAGAAAAGATAGTGTGTATGATATATAAATTAAACCATTTGATTGGGGAGTGAATGAGTTGGGCTATTTAAACTGAGAATGGATTGAATCATTTAAATCTAGGGGATGTACTTATGCCAAATCGACATTTACTGGAAATGAAACTATAGGAGATTTGTGTCGAGTACTTCATAGATAAACCTCATTTCAAAGGACAGGCACATTCTACTTTGTTTAGACATTGGAATGCGATAAGATTTATATTAGATCACTGCAACAATTATTCTCAAGGATAATCTGAGAGATGCTTTTGGCTTTAAACAGACTGCAATCCATGGGGAAAATAGTGGAACCGTTTACGGGATAGATCAAGTAATTTTTGCTGATTATCAACCTGGGTTTGCCTTGGACTACTGAATATTTATCTATGAATCCTTTATGTAGACACCGAGAGTCGGTAATTCAAATGTCCCCCTCCTACTTTTTCTTGAAAGAAAAACAACTCATGAACGTGTTCGTTCCTATGATATATAGCATCTTAAGTATGCTCCTGTAAACACTTCTTACTTGGAAATCTTTCAGTTAACACTAAGAAAGTAATAGGGTGATTATCTAGAAATAGCAAAAGGCTTAGAAGTTATTACTTGTCATTTTGGATGCAGTGTCAACGACAGCATAATCACATAAAATAAAAA
>NC_142806.1:37225868-37288869 GCF_049724085.1 Artemia sp. Qi Xiang Cuo
TATTAATTTTAATAAGATTAATCCTATCCTTTCCCCCTTTCCCAATAAGTATCTTTCTAAAATTTATCATAGAATTCGTTCTGGAACAAATGGACTAAATTTCCTTGCATTCTCATATAAGATTTCTAATTCAAGTGGTTCAATTCCCCTGTCCCCTCTTTGAAGGCATTGTAATATGAATAATGAAACAATTGACCATTGCCTATTTGAATGTAATATGCTGACGTCTGCACAACATACCTTGCTTTCTAAACTGTTAAAATACTTCAAACACCACAAAATCCCACTATCAGTCAAGAGCCTAGCCAACTATACCTGCACAAAGAGCATAGAAATCGACATATATCATCTTATATTTGAACTCCTAGAGTCGAAAGATCTGCTGAAAGATATCTGTATATATCTAATAAATATCAGGCAATCAAGCCAGTAGCTCTGTAGCCCACAGAGTGAAGCAGAAGGAAAAGGGATAAATAGTTTTACTGAAAAGCCCGCCTGCTGTTAAATAGAAGAAGAAGAAGAAGAATAGGACATTGAAGTTGGACATTGACACTTATCATTGTCTCAGTATTATAGATAATCTTGCTTCAAGTGGCATAAAAACTTATTTTCAGTATATTACTAGCCACTCTGGCATAAGTGGTAATCATCAGGTTGATGAAATAGCAAAAAATGCTATAAATATTGACCAGCCAAGTCGGAGACCAATCCCGATTAGAGATATTTACCGATGGAGGCTATCAGATATTAATTTTAATAAGATTAATCCTATCCTTTCCCCCTTTCCCAATAAGTATCTTTCTAAAATCTATCATAGAATTCGTTCTGGAACAAATGGACTAAATTTTCTTGCATTATCGTACAAGTTGTCTAATTCAAGTGGTTCAATTCCCCTGTCCCCTCTTTGCAGGAATTGTAATATGAATAAGGAAACAATTGACCATTGCCTATTTGAATGTAATATGCTGACGTCTGCACAACATACCCTGCTTTGCAAACTGTTAAAATGCTTCAAACACCACAAAATCTCACTATCAGCCAAGAGCCTAGCCAACTATACTTGCACACAGAGCATAGAAATCGACATCTATCATCTCATAATTGAACTCCTAGAGTCGAAAGATCTACTGAAAGATATCTGAAAATATTTAATAATCATGAGGCAATCAAGCCAGTAGCTCTGTAGCCCACAGAGTGAAGCAAAAGGAAAAGGGCTAAATAGTATCACTGAAAAGCCCGCCCGCTGTTAAATAGAAGAAGAAGAAGATAGGATGAAAACAGACAAATTAGAACTCGAGAATTTCATAAAATCAACTTAGGTCCGAATGCTGATTGTAAATACAAAATGACGGTTGCTACCATAACGTTTAGGCGATTGGTGAAGAGGGAGAAATTCTTAGATTTTTTCATTCAGAGATAATGAAGCTTAAACATAAATTATCCCCATTTATGTGGCCTTATCAAAGAGCTTGGCTATTTTATTGATCGTTTTTATAGTACTTTTAGGCTAAGTGGTTATCAACCCTTATTTCGTTTTACCTTATTAATTTTATACTCATTTTCGTCTGAGCAGCCAACAAGTTTTGTTTAGGTGGATTGGAGAAAAGACATTTTAGATACGCTATTTTCATTGCCTATATACCCATATCGTCTTTAGATTACCTCTGTCGTTCCCCCAAGTCAAAATTTAGGCCCACTTGACCACATAACACCTTTTGAAAGTTTCAACTTGATTCTACGTATGTATATTAGACAGACGCCATATGTAAACTATAATTGATATTTTAGATAATCTTTGAGCTAGAATTTCAACACAACTTGTATTTGGCAATCCTCATAGATATCTCCTACCTCCTTCTGTGAAGGAAATATCCCTCAACGGATATGATCAGTCGTTAAAAGCTCACTGGACAGGAGCCATGGGAGGATTATAGCTAATTTTCTCAAGAAAATGGACTGAGCACCATCACATGTCACAATACAAACTTATAACGGCTAGCATTTAGACTTCTTTACTCCAAATCTAAAAGCAAAACATGTTCAAACAAGCACAGTTATTGATTCAATGCAGGAGGCCAATCAATTGCTATATTCAGTACATCTAAGGCAACTACACCCATTTCAATCCCTAGTAGGTCTGACAGATTGGGATTAGTCCTTCCAAAATCACCATGAACAAACTCCTTAACGTATGTTCCGGCTTGAGTAGTAACTTCTAGTTCATACATAAAGAAATCCTGAGTCTCCTTAGGAACTTTGGTCAGTTTTATATTTTCTACCGTTTGTTTCCTTATGGCTAAGGGTCTTCTATGAAGAACATGTATGGGAGTTTTTTGCTCTAATACTAATTTCTCTGAATTTTCAATTTTCATGATTGCTTCAGGTGCAGGGGCTTGTTTTGTTATGCACAAGGCTTTATAAGTTTTCCTTTTTTCTTCTTCTCCTTCTTTTAGATTCTTAACTTCATTTTTCGAAATAATTTGCAAATCTCTTACCTTAACTAAACTACTATTATTGATATCATATTCTATGCTTCTCATCTTTTTAAATAATAATTCAGATAAACCAGGATCAATCAACTCCACAATAAACGGTCTTCCAGATCCTAACATACGAACGTCTACGTCTTCCCATCCCGAAGATGAGAAATTGTGGTGTTCTGATCTAAAAACTGACTTTATTGGACTTGACACTAATTCATCAACAGAGAGATCACTTTTTCTGACGCCATCAATAATCCATGGGATCTGACTCAAAGCTCTTGAATATTTGTTATATCTTCCAGCAATAAAAACAGAGTCATGCTGTCCTGAAGCAGTTAATGTAGCAAAATGCTGTGGAACTGAAGGAGGAAATGGAAGATTTTTCTTCAAATCTTCTTGTGAAATACTTCCAATGGCATTCAAAACACTTGCTCTGGAATAAATATATTTTTCTCCTGCACTTTTTTTATTAGCAATTGAAAAGTAAGCTCCTGGTATGTGAGAGAGTTGTTTGCATTCTTCATTATTATTAATATATAAAGCCGTGATAGTAATCTGTAGAGGATTGGTGTCGTCAAACTTCAAATCATGTGTTAGTTGTTCCAGACATGTTCTCCATGACTCTTTTATTCTAATGAAATGTGACTTTCTGTCAAAATCTAAGAGCCCTTCATATTTGTCTTGTATATAAATTTTCATCACGGCTTCTCTGATAAAAATAGCTGGAGGAATAGAAAAACTCAAACAACACTGCTTTCTTTCTAAATCCTGTTTATATTTGTCACTATTCAGTACCTGCTTTATAAGCAAAATTGATTCTTCTAGAAGTGGCAGAGTAAGTAACCCAAAACACAAACAGCAAGGATTGGCCTTTATGTGTTTTCCAGGTTTTTCATATCCTACTTCTGTCTTTTTAGAGAGGAAATAATGTTCAACTTTGGATCTAAAATTATTCCTTTCCCAAATTCTGAAACAGCAAATCTCACAGAGACGTGACTGAATTGATTCAGGCAAATCGTCCTCGTTATTAATCACATTTGAATTGGAAACCATTTCTTTAATAATCCACAGAACCTGAAAAAAATGGGACAGTGTTAAAATACGCATCTGCGTATAGGTATGTAAGAGCACATAAAAAGTAAATATAAAAAATAATAAAATATACAAAGGTATCACCAAGGATTTGGTCAGGGGAAGGGGAGAACTGATAGTCTTCACAAAATTTATCTTGACAGAGTAGATCTATTACTCGTCATCTTAGTACCAATTCCCATTCTTGTAAATTCAATTTCTATATTTTTAATGCATTGAATCAAAAAAATACATGTATACGTAGAAATACTGAAAACAACCCACGCCCCACCAATCTACTAAATATCATATAGCTGAACCACTGCAACTCCGTTCTTGAATAAAGCTGGTGCAACTCCCTAGTCATATATATCCCTATCATCAAACTTCCCATCTTGTGACTCCCCATCATATTTTACAGTATGCACCTTGCAATTTTATTCAACATCAAAGTAACAAATTAACCTCATTAAATTGTTTTCAAGTTCAGAGCAAATCTCACCGGTTTCCCGCAGCCAAAACTTAGTATGGAAAAACTGGAATTATAGAATGTAGTGGTTACACCTAGCAGACAAACAGAGTGCAAAAGGTGGGAAGAAAACAGACTTCGAAAATTTTAATAACTAAAAATCAATATCGTCACCTCTTTGCAATATGAAAAAAAAAAAGTTAAATTTCTAAATGAAAAAACTTAACAGCTAAGTTTTGGCAGAGGACAGCCGTATGTATGTCAGACCTTCAAATACCACATATTCTACTGCTTCTTGGAGACTACATCTACAATTCGAACAATTTATTTTTTTTGAAATTTTAGTCTATCCAAATTATACAATTATGGCCTAAAAGTGCTGGAATTAATGGTAAGATAGACGACAATTCAAAGCAGGCATAAAAAAAAATTAAGCACCATTACCATGGTTTAATAGTCGTTTTAAACGAATCTAAAACAAAGGTCATTTGGACACTGCTTCTGAAGCAAAATAATAAATCATAACCCGAATATTAATGCATTTCTGGTTTACATATTACTTGGGTATATGTGTTATGCACATTGGGATGGTTTTCAGAGGCAGGAGCACTTGATCTACAAACAGACCAATACTCTGGGTACACATTTAAATAAAGTCTTGACCTTGTCTTTTCAAGAGATCAGAAATGAGGGGGAAGACGTCTATAGATTGCAATCGCAGTTTTGATTTCGCTGATTGAAAAGATTTTGCCAAAACTAAGACACACAATCCTTGGATAGATCTAAAAGAGTTTATGATAGATTTTCTCCTTAGACTGCCTATGCATATTGGAGCTGCGTGGCATAGTTTCAATGACCCCCTTATAAAGACGTCTCAAAATATATTTCTTAAAATTCCAAATTCACTTTTTTTTGCAATAAGTCGAGTTGCATAATGTTTAGCTGCTAATGTTTGTCAATTTTGAATTTTATACACATATTTCAGTTAAATTTTCAATAGAGGATGACACCTAGATATTTAAGTTTTTCATTTACAGTTGGATGAGATACAACACAGAGACGTGAATGCTTTCATGGAAATATTGCAGCTTCAGTCAAGGGCAGATCTAGAGCAAAATCTTGTTGGAGCGAGGCAATGTGACAAGGGTGTCAATAAGAAAAATCTTTGGGGGCAGTGTGACAAGGGTGCCAATAATTGACCAAATTGACAAATTTATTAAAAAAAAAGTTGAAAACAGAAGAAAAAAAGGAATGAGGGCGCCAGGAAAAATCATGGGGCGGGGTCCCCCAGCCCCCTGGATCCGTCAGTGGCTTCAGTTTTAGTACAATACAATTATTTACACCTGTAATTCCCTATTTGCCAGTTTTTTTAGTTTTTTAAATTTAGGTATATATAAATATATGTTTTTAAGTTTTTATATTATATCTGTTATTCTAACAGAGGTCGTTACACTGAAAAATAATTTAAAGAAACTAAAAGGAGAATTCACTGAATCCATAGTTTTGAGATGTAGTTGTCTCTTGCTACCCCAATTAAAACCTAAATATACTCATTGTCATGCTTAAGGATTGTATCTGACATTTCACACTTCTTACATAATTACTATAAACTGTTTGCTAAGCTGTTCTCCAAGGCAGAGTCAGTAGGGCAGGCCATAACCTTGCAAATCCTTTCTTTGAGAACAACTTGTTTTGTTTGGGGTTTGACACATTCAACCAATAGATCATATGCCTTTGCATCACTTGCTTTTTTGGTGCCTTATGCAATCACTAGCTTGCTTGGGTGTCATTTCAGTCAGTCTTTACTGACTTTGTATATGTATCACTTATCTTGCTATTAGTATGGGGTTATTCACCTGCAGTAGTTTCCTGTGTTGAAAAACAAGAATATAATAAATAATACATTTTTGAATTATAACCTGTTGCATAATTCCAGATATAAAAATATAAACAGATGAAATGTGAGTAATAAAATAACTCTAAAATAAAAGTATGTGGAAAGTGAGAAAAAAAAGTCTTATATGGAGTGAACCAAACCAGTAGTCTGAACACATCTACCTAATAAGCTTGTGCTTAGTCTTCTAGCCCAAGGTGGTGAGGTGTGATGACCCAGAACAGCATGCAGAACAACTTACCAACCCCTTTTGGCAACTATCTCAGAAATGTGAAAACATCAGATATTGACTCCAGGCATGACAGCAATGGTATGGGAAATTCTGATTCAGAACCTAAATATGGGATATTCATTTCCTGGCACATAAAACTTTCTACAAATGTCTACATTTTCATAGAATTTCATATGAAGGTCAGAGTCAGGCACACCCAGGAATTTTTCTTTGGGGGCAGTAAAATAAATTTTGAGAGGCAGGAATAATAAAAGGTTGGGAGGAGGGAGCCTAATAACAAAAGAAATTACTAAATAATTTGAATAAGAAGTGCCCAAAAATTCTAGAACATAAGATTTTTGGGACGGGTCAGACCCCCCTCCCCCAAGGTACATGTCTTGGCAGAGTGGACCACCCTTTAACAGCAAAAACAGCAGAAGGAAGTCTGTTGGTGTAATAAAAATATGGATAAAGAAGAAGTTAATAAATATTGAATTGACATACCAAAGTTTTAGTTAACCTTTTAGGTTTTCATTTTGGAATATACAGCCAGAGCAAAAAAAAAGTATACTGAATGATTTTTTTTTATATATATATATATATATATATATATATATTTATATATATATATGTTGTGTGTGTGTGTGTGTGTGTGTGTGCGTATAGTCCTAAATCGATTGACTACCTTCAATTTTGTTTAATTGCATTTTGGCCCTAGTCAAGCCAAAATTGTTGCATTACAACACAGATGGTAGAAATTGGTACTTTCATGATGTGGCATGATCTCTTCTATTGCTTAAAAACGGTACCTCTACTTTGAGTTTCCCCTCAAATGATCCCTGTTCTGAAATACTAGGAACAGCTGTTCAGTACAATCTAACCTAGCAAAAAAGAAAAAAAACCTTCCTGATTATCCTTCTTTGTTTAAGTGTGTATCACCATTTTTCTAAAACTGAGCAAATTTTCTTATCATAATAAAATTTTGTTTGAACTTACTGAATGGCTGTAAATTCAACAAGTTTTACATAATTGGACTTATATGAAAAGTAGATTTGTCTGATGTACATACTGTCATCAAAATTATTCTTTAGAAGTCACTCTTTACTTACATTTTGTCAGCACAAACTGTGAGAATGAGATAAGTAAGTATTAATGATTGTTCTAAAGTAGCTTTCAGAATTTTTGGCAACCCTTTTCTACTGGCAAATTATCAGGAACAAGGTATCACCCTTAAGAGATCAGAATGAGATTTTTAAAGGAAGTGGAAAGTATATTTAGAAGTATATTTGAAAAGAGCATAAAAAGGTTCATTGAATGATCTGTTCACTACTACCTAGCAGAAGTATTATAAAAAACTACAAACTTACTGAGAGGGAGGCTGGGATGCAATTGTCATGGTAGCAACCATTTGGCTATATTTGGAAATACCATTGAATGGTACTACTCTTTCAATGGTGTCAAATCATAAAAATGGTAGAGGAGGGACAACATATAGTTTCCCAAAATCTAGCTGGGGGCAATTTTGTTTTTTCTTTTTTGAAAATGCAAATAAAAGGGGATTTGGTATAATTCTAGATTGGGAGCCTTTGTTGACCTAGGGAAGTACTTGAGTTAGGTGGATAAAACTCTTGGGGATGGATCCAGAGCCTTAATGATCCCCTGGGAAGGCATTTGGAGTACCTACCTCTGCTCCTTCCCCCATCAAAGGATACTCACTGTTGATTAACTTCTAGTCTTTGTCTTACAAAAGTAAAAACTTGAGAGGTAGAAGTACTGTTCAAATGAAACACAAGAAAATTGCTTTAAGCCTCATACCTTGGCTCCATCCTGATTTATAAAGTTTTAAAGAATTGTACATCTATTTCTTGAATTTAGGGGAAAACCTTTAATATGGCTTAAAATTTTACTCAAATAATAGAAATTATACTTTCAAAAACTAAAACCAATGAAAAAGTGACTGGGAGCCAAAACTCAAGATAAAACATTTTTGTCCAAAATTTAGCTTTTGACTAAATAATGAAGAAACAAAATTGGGCTGCCCCTACCTCAATAGGCCTAACAGTCAAAATTGCAATTTCAGATCAGGGAGATAGAAGCCAGGAGATAACCATCCTGGTAGCAATTACTGAATTATGAAAGAGCATGAAAAAAGGCATCAAATGACATTTTCACTTTCATCCTAGCTAAGGTATCACCCTTAAGAGATCAGAATGAGATTTACCAACTACAAATTTACTGAAAGAATTGATTTTTGACATGTTTCCTTCTCAGGAGCCTTAATTCTATGTTTAGCCTATATTGTTCTTTCTGTTGATTCATCTGTTGTAGCCTAAAACCAGTTATTCAGTGTAGAATCAAGATATCCAGTTTAGCCTATGTGATTGTGCAAATACTGGATAAAAGTACAATTTTAAAGGAGTTAAAATTTAAACATTAACAATAGAACAAAACGGGATACCAGTCCAGGGTTGCCAGAAAGTCAAACAAAAAACAAGCCCCAGCCTTTGAAAAACAAGCCAAAATACGCCCGAGCCTTTGAAAACCAAGACAGCCATCAAAGTCAGTTCATAAAGTTATTACATTGCCCAAATTTGTGTGTTTCACAACAATTTTCGATGCTAAAGTCAAAAAAAAAAATTGGCACGTGTCCGGCTTGCGCTACGACACACGCATGGCCCGATAAGTGTACTTAGATTAGTTATGGATCAGTTGTTTTGTCCGGTTATTTCAAACTTAGCACCAATCGAAACAAGCACGGCAAAAAGGTGGCCCTGGTTAAATAAAACTTCGCACAAATCTCTCAACACAAATAAAGAAACATGCAGTCCAAAGCGTTTATTAATTCCTTAAGCTTTTTCGAAGTCCTCAGCATTTCGTCCGTGACAATATTAAAAAATTGTATTACGTAAGTGCTTCAAATTCAAGCACATGCTACAGTGCTACAAATGATGAAATAATGGTAAAATAGTTCTTTCGTGCTAAAGTCAGAAAAAGTTTTGCCCCTAATCTAATTCTACTTTTACTTTGGTTGCTTACCCTTTGTTTATCCTCCTCCACTTTTACGGAAGAACATCGATTTATGTGATCTGCCAAAATTCATCTGTTTTTAGCTGCAGTTTTATGCGTCATAATGGTTAAACAGCTGTGAACTCTTTTAATTAACTTTTAGAATTTAATATGACTTATTCCAATGAATACGCTAGTAACAACCACAAGCCGAAGATATACAATATCTTTGGTTTATTATCGCATAAAAATTTTTAAAGATAACTTTATGACTAAAGTCAGGCCTAAAAAAACAAAAATACGTGAGAACGGGGTTAATACAAAAGCCTTTGTAATCCCAAGAGGAAATAATACATACAGATAAAAAACAAAAAGAAAGGCACTTAGATCCATAAGGCAATAAGAGATTTAAGACTCAAAGGAAGCTAGGATATTATCTAGATCGACTAGATCGATAGTTTGGTTAAGGCTTATTGTGTTCAGCCCATTTATAACCCAACTCCTGACTAGAATTAAAATAACCAATCATTTTACAAATGAAGAACAGAAATTAGTGATGGGAAGGGCTGAGGCAATATGGAAGACATTCTAGCCAAAATTGATCATCATTAATTATGAGAGTAGCATAGAATACAACCACTACCTGACAGCCATCAGAAGGTTGGGATGCAATCTCTATACTTGGAAATACCACTGGAAAAAATTAAATTGCACACCTGGTAAATACAGATATGATTCCACATTAGAACTAGGGACAAGGGGAATACTAATTTAATAGTTTTTACTCTTTCTAATTGTAATACTTGTTTCACTCAAAAAATGTATTCTTCAAATATCATGGTCTCATATATAGGCTTAGGACATGTTTCTGCAGGACAACAAAAAAACTTAAATCATATAATTATTTCTTTACAACATGTTTTTATTAATCATATTATCAAGTTCATTTTCATTGTTATCTATATTCATAAATCTGTTTAAATAATGTTTGATATGCACTATATCTGAAAGTCTTCTACAATCAGATATAGATCAAATGGTTTTGGCAGGTCAATAAACTAAGGTAAAAGATGTATACAATTCAAAAGTTGATACAGGGATGGGTGAACACACTACTTGATTTGGTATTAGCCTATATTTGGGGCTATTCAGAAGGAAACATTTTAAGACAACAAATCGTCCTTTACAGATCGAAACAAAAAAGTAGTTAAAAATTTTGAATGTGCTTCTATTAGAATTTATCCCATCCCATTAATGTACAAAAGTGTTTCCAAAATTGTACATTTCTCATATGTTTTTCTGCTACTTTGTTTCGTCAGTATTCATTTAATTTAAAGAAAACCATTTTTTAAAAAAGAGTAACGCATAGCAAAATACAAAAAAAATATAAGAGTAGGGCTATATACTTGCAGATTAGGGGAAGGGGTAAATTATACTGGAAGTATCTTCAAAATAGCTTAACTACAATTTTTCTACATACTTTTAAGTAAGAATTGTTTTATTTATATGTTTCTTATTCAGTAGCTCTAATTTAAGATTAATAAACCTTTATTTTTGTTTTGGTAAATTTCTAGTTTAGTGGCTTGTTGCTGTCTTGGAAAATATTTGAGTCAGATGAATGAATCTTTCAAGAATGCATCAAGATAATAATTAATAATCTCTTAGGAAAATATTTTGAAATACTTATCTCCACCTCCTTCTCCCTTTAGAAGGCACTGATATTTGATTACCTTAAACAATCCTTGTGAAACCTTACAAATTAAATAATTATAGATAACACATTTTGATAGTAATTCAACTTTACTCCCTCCCCCACCCCAATGTGCAAAAATATAGGCTAGCCTAGCCCAAATTCTATATTTCCAATATATTTTCTGTTTATTGATTTTGTCATTATTGATTCAATTTTTGGGCTGATTGTTAAGACAAGAGTTGGTGTAAAAATGAGCAGGAAATATGTAAGGTAGAATTCTAGACAAGCTACTTTTTGATATCATGGAAGAATTAAATTAGGAAAACAAAACTTTCAGTGATGAAACCAGGACCAAAAACAAACTCGGGGAAGGTAGTACTATTTTGCTGTGTTAACCCTCATCTTATCTCTAAGTTATTGAATTGTGAAAAAACAATATTACGCCTGAAGTCTGATTTTCTTTTTCTCTGGTTCAAGTTTGAAAAAGCAATTCCTATTGTATGAATAGAATTTTGAACCACATCAAAGGCTTTTTTCTTAATTTATGAAATGTATTTCCAGATCTTTGAAACTTCCCAAATTTGGATTGAGCAAAGTTGTAAAGCTGAAAACACTTTTTTTGTACTTTTTTTAAGCAGAAGATCTGTTCTGCATGGTTTCACATTTATAAAACAAAGGTTTTTAAAGGTCATCAAAGGTCAGTGCCCTCTATTGGGGATAGGTGTAGAGATGGGTACTTCAAAATATCTTTCAAGGACATACTTTAATCTTTAAACCCATCCCAGAAAGCTTCATTTTTGTAACCTAACCCCTTCCCAAGATAGTAACATATAGCCTTTCTAGAATTGTACCATATATTTCGCACAGTATGTTTTTACAGTAACACCCATAAGGGGGAACAAGGGGAGGGGGGAGCGCCCTCGCCTTAGTATTATGAAACAACTTATATACCGGAGATATATTTTTATCTATAAGCGCATACAACGAGTGCCGTCTGGATAGTTAAAAATCCTTCATAATGTATTCTTAAAGATTTAACTTATTAAAACAAGTTGTTCTTGAGATAATGTTTGTCATCAGTTTGAAAGTCCAAATGCTCATAGATTTTTTTTATTTATTTTAATGTCGCCCTGAATATTTCTTGTATTTGATTAATGATGATGTTGTTATATTCTCTTTGAACTATTGTTCTGAGGGTTGTGGGGGGGGGGGGGGAGGGCATTCTCAAAGTCAAAATTTCTGGACCTTTAAACTACGCTGAACAAAATGGCTATCTCAAAATTTTGAGTGGCGGTGCATGGAGAAGTGCTTGACGTGGGGGAGGGAGAGATGGTTGCCCTCCATAAGGATCTTTTTCAAGTTCCTGTGAAATTTCTTTATATAAAAAACCTGGCCTAAAAAAGAAAACAATATATTATGCCCACATGGCTTCTTACTTAGCCAGCACTATTGTGCTGCCTATGATATTCTGTCTTGAGATTTTAATTATACAGCACTGGAAGTGCTAATTACATCAGGTCCGCCCCCCCTATAATTCAGCCTATGGGCACCCATGTATATATGCACATTAAGAGGTAAAGTATAATAAACTTGCAGTTAAAAAGTGTTAATTACAACAGTCTAGAGAAGGACATGTAGAGAAGGAAACATGTTAAGAAAACAATTCATAATATGCAGAATAATTATAGATAACACATATTGCATGTATCTCAGCTATAATTTATCCCTAACTCCTTCCCCTAATGTGCAAATATATAACCCAAATTAGATATTTATAATGCATTCTGCCTCCCATCAGTAACTTGTTTTTCTGGTTTGGCTTTGTCATAGTTGATTAAATTTACTGGTACAATGGATGAATTTCAGCATATATTGACAAATTAAGGGGGAGAGTCTGGGGTATTTTAGGGCAGAGCTACAAGAAACACGTCATCAACAAAAATTTTTATATACTGACTATCAGGCATGAATTTTTTTATTGGTCGTTGTCCTTCTCATGTTGTATACTATAATAAGTAAGGAAATACGCCTATTACAAAGTATAAATTCTTTTCAAGACATGATTGTTTAGCAGCAACTCCAATTCTAGCATAAGACAAGGCCACAAAAAGATTGGGTCAGATCTGTCAAATATATATAAATGGATAAATCTGCATAAAATTCAAGTCTTGCCTTAATCTGAGCAGCAATAAAATTCCTTGTAACTTGTAAGACTCCTAACGCAGAGCCATCTCAGCCATGCAGAAATAAATTCCTAATGGAGAAGCGTTTCAGAATAGAAAGCGTTCTACGTGCTAAAGGAGAGCTTTTTGTTTTTTCGGTGCATAACCACGGCTGAGCCACCGTGATTTTGGAATTTTTGTCTGGTTCCAAACTTTCAGTCAAAATAAGCCCATTTTTGTACAAAAAAAACACTTTCCCGCCCCACGGCCCCCACACCCACTCCAAAATTCTGCCCGCCCCTGACGGCTAAAACAAGCCCACGGGGCGGAAAACAAGCCCATCTGGTAACACAGGATACCACCAGCAGGGTTGCCACTGTCAGTAGGATTTTACTAGATCTTGTAAAAAACAAAATCTAGTAAATTTAGAGGATCTAGTAAATTTCCCAAAATCTTGCAAAAACTAGTAAAAAGTCATGATTTATAGTAAACAAAACTTTTTTATTTTCCATGAATTCAGGGGAAAAAATTATCGTATACATATGACAATTTACAATTTTTGCTTGTCCATTTTACATAGGGGGTAGGCAGCATATTGTCTAGGGGGGGCAGGCGATAGTGTGATGGAGTTTTGTCAACAACTTTTTCCAAACCATCTGCTTTTTCAGCCATATCTAATGTAAATTTGAAGGTCTAGGGGGGGGGGGGTTGCAGGTTTTACAATTGTTTTTGTGTTACAATGGTTTTATAATTTACAATTTTGCTTGTCTGTCTCACCTATTTTCATAAACAGACACTTCACCTCCGGCGTCTAAGGATCGACAAAATCAGCTTTCTGTGTATCAAATCTTACCAACTGAAAATGAAGCTATAATGACACTTGGATTTGTGATGATTGGGAATCTATTGGAATCAAAACAAAAGCCAACCACCCAAGGTGATTAGGTGGATCTCCTCAGTTTGAAAATTTTTATCCAGGAGAAAGGAGCCTGCTGAGAGAAATAAGAGACTCATTTATTGCATTTAGAATAACTTTCTGTGTATAAGTTCTAGTAAATATTTTAGTTAAAGGTATTTGTTTAGCCTTGTGACGCATAATAAGGAGACATGTTAAGAAAACAATTCTTACTTTAAAATATGTATAATGATCCTAGTTCTTATATTATCCAACGGGAGAACCTTTATCATCAAGTCTTTCCTATAAAAATCCTTCTTTTTCAATCTTAAAAGAAAATGTTTCCAAAACCCATGGTAAAAGTACCATGCTGCTCAAGTCTTTTGAAATTGCCGCTGTAAACTGCTGCCAAATAAGTTGTTTTATAGATAGCGTTTAGCACGTGTGTAAAAAAACGTGTTTAAAGAAACAGTAGTGGTAAATTGAAATTATAGAAATTGTGAATTCTGTTTTAAATCATGCCATTAACAAAAAATTTATGTGTTTTATGTGACAATAAAATTATGTCTTTTAGACTAAACCATCAAGGTGAAGGTGCTCATTAAAAAAAAAACTCATTAAAAAAAAATTCCGTGCATCTTTTGTAACCTAACCTAACCTGATAACTTCAATTCAAAATCAACGGATTTCTTATATATTTTTTTTTATATTATTTCATTTCTTTTCAATGCTGTGCATATTTTGTATTTTCGTTTTTTCGCCAAAAATACAACATTTTGATTTTTGCCACTGCTATTAATATTTTGTATTTACTCTACTGCTATTCGCCCTTCGCCACTGCTCTTTAAAAAAAATATTAAAAAGACTGGCATGAATACTATCTATAAAAGAACTTATTAGGCGGAAATTTATAGCGGCAATTTAAAAAGACAATTTAAAAAGCGGCAATTTTCAACCTGGTGATATTTGGAAACTTTTTCTCTTTTGAGGATTTTTAGAGGAAAGACTTGATGATAAAGGTTCTCCCGTTGGATAATATAAGAACTAGGATCATTATACATATTTTAAAGTAAGAATTGTTTTCTTAACATGTCTCCTTATGATGCGTCACAAGGCTAAACAAATACCAAGTACCCACCTCCACTCCTTCTCCCTCCAGAGGGTCCTGAAATTTGCCTACATGACAGGTCAATACCTTTTGAAATTTTGACAAAACAACATTTTACCTTAATTTTCAGTTATCAATTTCTTTTTCTCTGGCTTGGGTTCTGAAAATGCAATTCCTGCTATTTGAGTAAAATTTTAAGCCATATCAATGTTTTTTTTCAAAATTTAGGAAATGTATTTGCATGTCTCTAAAACATTATAAATTGGGATTGAGCTTTATAAATTGAAATTTTTCTACATGACAGGTCTGTACCTAGGCTATTGAAATTTTGACAAAACATCATTTTACCTTAATTTTCAGTTTCTTTTTCTCTGGCTTTTGTTCTGAAAAATGCAATAGCTGTTATTTGAGTAGAATTTTAAGCATTATCAATGTTTTTTGCAAAATTTAGGAAATGTATTTGCATATCTTTAAAAACTTATTAATTGAGATTGACCAAATTTGTGAAGCTGAAATATTTTTGTTTTCCTGGGGCATACTTTAGCCTGTAGACCCATCCCTGAAAGTTTGAATTTTCTAATCTAACCCCTTTCCAAGATAGCCAAAAGAAGCTAAAGTAGAATTTTACCCTATAGTTATGTTTTATTTATATATGATCACTCCTCCCTACCTCCCTCTCAATCAACAAAGGGTTACCATCCCCTGGATATGAGTAGCTACTGAACTTTCAGTAAATTAAATGTAGATAATAGCACCAGTATGATCACGTTTTATTTTATATATAATCACCCCTTTGCCTCCCTCTCAATCAATAAATGGTTAGGTGTAAATTATAGTAGAGAGCTGCATGATTTTCCCCAGGGAATTTAGGCTCAGTGGAAGGTCACTTGTACCTAATGCGGTCCCTACTATTTTTAGTTGGATGGAAAAACTCAAAAGAAAGTCCCATTTGAAAAGGAAAGGGCCCAAAAGTGAGATTGAATTTGTCAAAGCTTGGAGGTTTGACCCTTTGGTCTGTTGGAAGAAAACGGATACTTAACTGTAGCTTTGTTCATTTCAATCTTAAGGGTGACCTATATTTGCGACACTTCATTTAATGGTTCTACAAGTGAACTTTTGTTTATTCATTTGTCTTGTTTGTTTTCTACAAGTTTTTTTTAATCTTTAAAATGATATACATTTCTTACAAATTTCTTATTCATACCAGAGGTCCATTTACAAGTTTTTGACCTACTTTGGAATCCCTGGTCTCAAAATAACATTTAAATTTATTGAAGCAAGGAAACATAGAACTCCTGTTTTTCTAAAGATTAAATAAAAAAAAAAAATTCTAAAAAATAAGTTTTTCAAAGAAAAGTAAAGCACTCCATTAAACAAAAAAGAGCGAAAATAAAATCAAATAATCTACCAAGCATGAAACTACCACAAATCAGCATCAATAAATAAATGAAACCTAAAACAAACAGAAATTACAATAAATAACCAAGTCAAACTAAAAACAAGCAGAGAATAACATAAGTTGGGCGCAAAACCCCAATGCCTTCCAAAGGCCAGAACAAAATTTACACTTTACTGAAAAAATACAAATGAATGTGCATTGTCAGTTTAATATACATATACTGATATTTAGTAATCAAAATGTTAATATTATTGGATTTATTACAGTTATAAAAGTAAAAACAATTATATTTTTTCAGTACAGTGCAAATTTTGTTCTGGCCTTAGGGGTTTTGCACCCCAACTTAAGTTAATTTCTGCTCGTTTTGAGTTTGACTTGGTTATTTATTGTAATTTCTGTTCGTTTTGGGTTTCATTTATTTATCAATGCTGATTTGTGGTAGTTTCACGCTTGGTAGATTATTTGATTTTATTTTTGCTCTTTTTTTGTTTAATGGAGTTCTTTACTTTTCTTTGAAAAACTTATTTTGTAGAAAAAGTGTTTTCAATTGATTTTTGTTTGTTTTATATTGACAGTCTTTTCAATGAAAAAGAAAATAATACTTTAAATCTTTTCGTTTTTTAAGACTTTTAAAGTTTGGCCTGCTATTTGTAAGCTGGAGATCATTTTTCAGCAATTTTTAACAATATACACCCTTTTATATATATGGACACAAATAGTAGTGTTTAATTTAGTTTTATACCTCGTCTAGTAGACCTGAAACGGAAAACTTGATACCATTCGCAAAAAATCTGTTTAGTTTCATTGATAGCTTAGATACATTTATACTATTTTAAGTTGGTTAAATTTTAAGAGCAGAAGTAGCCTCAAAAATTTGAACATAATACCCTCAGTCGTTCTTGGGATACTGCTGAGATGCCTTATTGGGAATTAACATTATCACAGTGCATTTTGATTTAATATTAAGGCAACATTTAGTTTTTAAACATAATGGGAGGGTGGGAGTGGAAGGGGGACTAGTTGCCCTCCAATCACTTTCAACTATTAAAAAGGGCATCAACCCTTTCTATTTTCAATTGAATGAGCCCTTTTAGAAGTTCCCATGACAACTCCTTTGATACGAAGTGCTCTGGTCTAAACAACAACAACAAAAAATAATACATTATACCCACATCAATCTATAATATAAAAATGTCAAGCCTTCCAATCACTTTTGACTGTTAAAAAGGGCACTAGGCCTTTCAATTTCCAATCGAATGAGCACTTTTGGAAACGACAATGCTTTCTATGAACACCTTATATGCCCCCAGGGCATAAATTACAACCCTTACCCTAAGGTCATTTCCAAAGACCTAATTTCCAGAATTTTCTACTATATTGAACAAAATGACTATCTGAAAATTTTGATTGGATGTGTTTAGAGGAATGGTGGGTGTGAGAGGGAGGTTAGTTATGCTCCAATCACTTTTGACTATTACAAAGGGCACTAGCCCTCTAAATTTCGAATTGAATGAGCCCCTTTTGAAGTTTTACAACAACTCTATCTATAAAATCTTATATGCCCCCAGGGCATAAATTACAACCTTTGCTCTTGGAGGTATGTCATCCTTAAATACATAATTTCCAGAACTTTCAACTATGTTGAACAAAATGGCTATCTCTAAACTACGATTGAATGTTTTTGGGGAAATGGTGGGCTTAAGAGGGGGGGTTAATTACTCTCCACTCACTTTCAACTATTAAAAAGGGCAATTTCAATTTCCAATCAAATGAGTCCTTTTTGAAATTTTTATAACAACTTTCAATATAAACTTTAATTCCCCAGGGCATAACTTACAACCCTTGCACTAAGGGCTCTGAGGAAATTATCATCCTAAAAGACCTAATTTCCAGAACTTTCAACTACGTTGAAAGACATAGATATCTAAAAATTATGATTGGATGTATTTGGGAAAATGGTGGGCGTGAGAAGGGCATTAGTCGCGATCCAATCATTTTGACTTATTAAAAAAAGGCACTAGTCCTTTCAAGTTCCAATTGAATGAGCCCTTTTGAAGTTTCTACGACAATGCTTTCAATAGAAACTTTATATGCCCCCAGGACATAACTTACGACCCCTGCCCTGAGGGATGTGGGGGGAGGGTTTGTCATCCTTAAAGACCTAAATCCTAAAAATCTAAAATTTTGATTGGATGTGTTTGGGGAAAAGGTGGCCGTGAGGGGGGAGGCAGGGGGGGGGGGGGTAGTTGCCCTCAAATCACTTTTGACTATTAAAAAGGGTACTAGCCCATTGAATTTCAAATCGAATGAACCCTTTTTCAAGTTTCTACAATAAAGATTTCAATAAAAAACCTTATATGCCCCCAGGGCATAACTTATAATCCTTGCACTGAGGGTTGTGGGGGAGTGTCTGGGGAAAAGGTGGGCACAAGAGGGGGGTTAGTTGCCGTCAAATCACTTTCGACTATTAAAAAGGGTACTAGCCCTTTGAATTTCAAATCGAATGAGCCCTTTTCAAGTTTCTATGACCAAAATTTCAGTAAAAACCTTATCTCTATGTGTATCTATGTGTACTATCTCTATGTGTGTTGTCTCTTTATGTGTTTGTCATCTCTGTGTGTTTGTTGTCTGTGTGTGTGTCGTCTCTGTGTGCGTGTTGTCTCTGGTCTATGTTAGGTTAGGAGGGTTTGTTGCCCTCAAATCACTTTCGACTATTTAAAAGGGTACTAGCCCTTTGAATTTCAAATCAAATTAGCCCTTTTTCAAGTGTCTACAACAAAGATTTCAATAAAACACTGGGGGAGTGTCCTCCTCAAAAATGTTTTCTATCTGGAAATCAACTACGCTGAACAAAATAGCTATGTCAAAATTTTGATTTGATGTGTGCGGGGGAATGATGGGCGTGGGCGGGGGGGGGGGCTAGTTGCCCTCCAATCACTTTCGACTATTAAAAAGGGCACAAGTCCTTTGAATTTCCAATCAAATCAGCTTTTTTTGAAGTTTCTACAACAATACCTTCTTTAAAAATCTTATATGCCCCCAGGGTATAACTTAAAACCCTTGCCCTGAGAGCTGTGGGGGAGTGTCTTCTTCTAAACATATTTTCTATCAGGAAATAAACTATGCTGAACAAAATGGCTATCTCAAAATTTTGATTAGATGTGTTTGGGGGAATGATGGGCATGGGGGGGGGCGAGTTGCCCACCAATCACTTTCGACTATTACAAACGGCACTAGCCACTCCAATTTCCAATCGAATGAACCCTTTTCGAAGTTTCTACGACAACTCCTTTGATACAAAGTGCCTGGGTATGGAGAACCAAAAAAAAAAGAAAAACACAATGTGCCCACATCATTCTTTACTTAGCGCGCTGCCTATGAAAATGAATGTACATAGGTAGGTTCTATTGCACTAAAGCCCTGGGGTCATGGCAATTCAAAAAAAAAGAAAGCAAAAATTAACTTTAAAATACTTGAGATAACTTAAGCATAACAGAAATGAAGAAAAACAAATCACAAAATTTTACTTCTGTGCTCAGTTGCCAACCTGAGCAATTGTCCTAAATTTTTAAATCTTGCAAAACATTCATCCCTCATTAAATTCACCATCTTTCATGAACCACATTCATGTCCATATATTGACAATTCAGGCAATAGGAAAGACCATCTTACTTGTATTTCTTCAAATCTACATTCATTTAATGAATTTAAAAGAAGGTTTCTGTAGCTAAGTCAGTAGGCCTACTTAAATATTTTCTTACACCTTTTTGAACAATCTTAAGTTGGTAAAATAGGTAAGATTTTCAGAATTTTTAGTCATCACAATATATTTCTATCATTGTTAAGTGCATTAGAAAGGACAACCACTGGTAAAGATCCCAAAAAATATTTTATGGTGATTAAAAATTGTTTCTTGCCTAAAAAGTTGGCAAAACAGGAGAAAGTGCTTCTCAATACTTATTAGCTTTAAAATTTCTTCTCTAAACATAGCAAAATACATTTATTTTAAATGCAAAGTGAGATGGCCTGAAAAATTACTTAATACTAATCATGCTTTGAGACCTGGTTGGCTAATTGTATAAATACTTTTAAAAATCACTGAAGATACAATGATGTGTGCAAACTGAAGTCCAATATGTTAGTATAGTGGCACTAGACTTTCAAGGTCCAAACTGGCAGTACTGATCTCCATTTTGTGCTCCTTTAGCCAGGAAGTGAAATAGGAAGCTAGGAACAGACATCCCATGCTTTAGCATGCCCTTTTTGCTTATCTTCTCCAGATTTCTCTGGGTACCCATTTAAAGCTGGGCCAACTCTGGCTGAGCTTACAGAGTCACATCACTGATTCCTATCCCAAACCAAATAAACTAGCAGTGTCAGGAATTAAACCTATGCCCCTTGGACAAAGGATTCCAAACCCAGAGTGTCAACCACTTTGCCAGGACCACCAATGTGACCAGAGAACAGCAATTATTTGAAAAAAGAAAACATTGAAAAAATAACAACTCAAATCACAGTTGCTGCCATTTCACTACTGCCCCATAAACAGTATATTTTATTTAGATAAAATTAATTTTAATACAGGCATCAACAAAACTCCATCAGGGATTGTATTTAATGAAGATATAATCAAGCACTGTGAATGCTTAGCTTTGTGATATTCGAGTCTTGAAATAATAAAAAAGAAAATTTATATGTTTTCCACCAGCTCATCTGAGCAAAATCATTTGTGACAGCAATATGTCCATGGTTGGCTTAGAATTTCACTAAAATGCCTTAAAACAGAAGAAATTTTAAAAACAATTATACTGACCATTAAGTGGAATATTAAGATAACTGATACTTGTTTAAAATCCAGAAA
This sequence comes from Artemia sp. Qi Xiang Cuo, assembly GCF_049724085.1. Classification (NCBI taxonomy): domain Eukaryota; kingdom Metazoa; phylum Arthropoda; class Branchiopoda; order Anostraca; family Artemiidae; genus Artemia; species Artemia sp. Qi Xiang Cuo. The sequence continues at coordinate 37,247,121 of NC_142806.1, forward strand.
ACCCAAGCAAGAACTGTACTGCAAAGATCAGATAGGCATTACCTGGTACTTATATGAGATGCTGTATAAACAAAGGGTTTCTCACTCTGGGAACTAGATATGGGTTTGTTTTTGTAGTCCTTAGTACTTTGATAGTAACAGTACAGTAACAGTGAGATTTTGTTCTTATTGTCCTTGTTACTTTAACAGTACACTAACAGTAACAGTAAGATTTTGTTTTTGCTGTCCTTGGTGCTTTAATAGTGACAGCACATTTTAGTAACAGTACAGTAACAGTAAGATTTTGATTTTGCTGTCCTTGGTACTTTAATAGTAACAGTACATTTCAGTAATAGTACAGTAACAGTGAGATTTTGTTCTCACTTTCCTTGTTACTTTAACAGTAACATTAAGATTTTGTTTTCACTGTCCTTTTTACTTTAACACTAACAGAACAGAAACAGTAAGATTTTATTTATTGGGTATGTAATAAAAATAAACTCAAATAAAATTCCTATGCTGTGATTGTTTACTATTCCCTGTTCAGAAAACATTAAAAAGGTTAATCTATTTAAGTTCATTTATTCTTTATATTCATTAAAATAACTAAAATAACTAAAATAAAACTAAAATAAAAACTAAAATAACTAATTAAAATTTTTCAATGAGATTTTGAAGCAATTCAAGTGCAGTGTTTTTTTTCCAATGCTAAGTCCTGCTGCAAAATACATTGGTTGTGATGCTTATTGGCATCTGTGTTCATTTGCAAGATTGCCTCTGCCACAGTAGGTTTTAATATACATTTTTATACTCTTTCTGAATGCAATAACTGATTTTCTTGCAAATTCAATTTTAAGCTATTTTAGGACCCTTGAAAAAAATAATTTCATTCTAAATTTCTTGGAAATAAAAATGGTTTATAATATTTGTTTCAAACTTACTATTTCATTACAAATCCATTTTGTAAAAGTAGTATAATTCAAAAACATTGATTTGTCAAGATTAAGTTGAATGAAAAAAATCAAAACAAATCTGCCATGTTTTTTCCTATTCTGTTAGGCCACTTAAAAAATGCTGTTTCACCAATATGTAAAAAAATATCAAACCTGTCAGAAGAAACATGGTAGATTGAAAAATGAAGAAATTGTTTTGAATTTTTTATCCAAATTAATTGAGACAAATCATTGGTTGCCAATTGTATAACTTAAACAAAATGGATTTATACTGAAAAAGTAAGTTGGAAGCCAATGTTTTAATTCTTTTTTAACCAAAAATCACAGAAATCAATTATCATTTTAAAGGTTCCGAAAAAGGCTTAAAACAGAATTTATAGGAAAATCAATGGTCAATATATACAAAATCATGTCATTTATTTGGGAATAAAGTTAATACAACATTCGATTCCTTTTTTTATGCTTATTACGAATTAATAACTAATTTATATTGGATATGAATTTAAGCCCCCCCCCCCCAATAAAGGCGATACCTAACCTACCCTAACCCGGAATTGGAATATCTATGGGGGGGGGCTGAAATTCATTACTAATAGAAATGCTTATTATATTCTTAATCAGCAAAAAAAAAGGCATCGAATGGTTTATTCACTTTAGTCCTAACTCAATAATATGATTTGGTATATATTGACCAATTCAATTATTATGCTCAGAAGGAGCATAACAAATGGCATTTAGTGGTACATTTACTTTATTTGTAGGTCAATAATATGAACTGCTTAATATTTACCAACAATTCACCAAATTAGGCTAGCCTGCCACAATCCTTGAATAGCCACTGCTCAATAGTTACAGAAATTGGTAAAATTCTACTTTAGCTACTTTTGGCTATCTTGGAATGGGGTTAGGTTAGAAAAATGAAACTTTCAGGGATTGGTCTACAGGCTAAAGTATGTCCCGGGAAGGTATTTTGAAGTACCTACCTCGGTAAAATTCTACTTTAGTTACTTTTGACTATCTTGGAAAGGGGTTAGGTTAAGAAAATGAAACTTTCAGGGATGGGTCTACAGGCTAAAGTATGTCCCAGGAAGATATTTTGAAGTACCCACCTCCACTCCTTCTCCCTCTAGAGGGTCCTGACCTTTGATGACCTTTAAAAATATGTGAGCTATAGAAGTGAAACCTTGCAAAATAGATCTTCTGCTTAAATGAAGTACAACAAAATTTTTTTCAGCTTCACAACTTTGCTCAATCCCAATTTATATGGTTTTAAAGATATGCAAATACATTTCCTAAATTTTTGAAATAAACTATTTATATGGCTTAAAATTCTGCTCAAATAACTGAAATTGCATTTTCAGAGCTGAAGCCAGAGAAAAAGAAACTGATAACTGAAAATTAATGTAAAATGTTGTTTTGTCAAAATTTCAATGGGTATAGACCTGTCATGTAGCAAAATTTCAGGACTCTCTAGTGGGAGAAGGAGTGGAGGTAGGGGTAAAATTCTACTTTAGCTACTTTTGGCTATCTTGGACCCTCTAGAGGGAGAAGGAGTGGAGGTGGGTACTTCAAAATATCTTCCCGGGACATACTTTAGCCTGTAGAACCATCCCTGAAAGTTTCATTTTCTTAACCTAACCCCTTTCCAAGATAGTCAAAAGTAGCTAAAGTAGAATTTTACCCAGAAATTTACTTAAAAGCTCCCTAGAAGAAAACCTGATGACCTAACCCCTCAAGAAATTTGAATAATCAAGCTTTTGTAGGAATGCCTAGCAGAAAACACTAGACTAATTCTTGAAATTTAATAGGCTAATCATTTTTTTACCACAAATTATTTTAATGTCAAAATGGGATTATTTACCATCACTGCTTATTTCTTCTTCTTCTATTTAACAGCAGGCGGGCTTTTCAGTAAAACTATTTAGCCCTTTTCCTTTTGCTTCACTCTGTGGGCTACAGAGCTACTGGCTTGATTGCCTCATATTTATTAGATATCTTTCAGCAGATCTTTTGACTCTAGGAGTTCAAATATAAGATGATAGATGTCGATTTCTATGCCCTGTGTGCAAGTATAGTTGGCTAGGCTCTTGGCTGATAGTGGGATTTTGTGGTGTTTGAAATATTTTAACAGTTTACAAAGCAAGGTATGTTGTGCAGACGTCAGCATATTACATTCAAATAGATAATGGTCAATTGTTTCATTATTCATATTACACTGCCTGCAAAGAGGGGACAAGGGAATTGAGCCACTTGAATTAGAAAGCTTATAAGAGAATGCAAGAAAATTTAGTCCATTTGTTCCAGAACGAATTCTATGATAAATTTTAGAAAGATGCTTATTGGGAAAGGGGGAAAAGATAGGATTAATCTTATTAAAATTAATATCTGATAGCCTCCATCGGTAAATATCTCTAATTGGGATTGGTCTCCCACTTTGCTGGTCAATATTTATAGCATTTTTTGCTATTTCATCAACCTGAGGATTACCACTTATTCCAGAGTGGCTAGGAATGTGCTAAAAATAAGTTTTTATGCCACTTGAAGCAAGATTATCAATAATACTGAGACAATGATAAGTGTCAATGTCCAACTTATATTGAGGAGCTGAGGCCAGCAACTCCAGGCTTGGTAAAGAGTCGGAATAGATGATAATATTATTCAAATTTTCAATCAAAGGTTGGTTTCGCTTAAGGTGTTCTAATGCCATGATTATGGCATTTAACTCAGCAGACATTATAGATAAATTATTAAATAATCTCTCTCCTATTGCGATTTTCAGGTGAGGAAGGAAAACACCACTTGCAACTTTCTCATCCATTTTTGACCCATCAACAAATATTTGGAAGTGATTTTATAGGTAATTGTATTAAGTTCTGCAAAATTTTTTTTGACAAAAGCAATGGGGGTTAAATCTTTATTCCATTTTGAAAATTCAGTATTTATTTTGGGAAATGACCAATTCCATGGAGGGGATTGGGGGAAAGTAGGTGCAATAGATTTTGCTGGTACAGGGAACTTCTTTTGAATATTGGCATACTCATCTGCAATACCTCTATACATGGCCGGATTTCTTAACCAATTATGTAATGTGTGTGAGCTATTTGATTCAATTTTTGTAAGATGTTTTATCAAGAGAAAGCTACGTCTCTCCCTTATTGTTGTTAATCCACTCTTCATAAGCAGAAACTTGGTGCTTGTGGGTTTCCTAAGACCAAATATGAGACGTATTATATCATTTTGTGTTGTTTAAATTTTTTGCATCTGGGTCTTTGCACATGCACCATAGACAATGAGCCCATAGTCAATATGGGGTCTTATATGTGATTTATAAAACTGGAGTAAGGTTTTCTCCTTACAACCCCAGGGTGTGGAAAGAAGTCTTTTTAGTATTTTTGCTTTTCTATAACATTTTTTTATTGTGTTTGAGATGTGGAGGTGGAAATTAAGTTTTTGGTCAAGCATGAGACCTAGGTAATTAATATTATTATCTTCTGGAATAGTTGTTTTATTTAGAGTTAGTTTTGCATTAACATGGTTTCGCTTCCGGTGAAATTGGATTATTTTTGACTTGGTGGGTGCAATGGGTAAATCTGAATGTTGAGAGAATTTTTCAAACTGGAAAAGTGACTTTTGTAGATTTGACTGTGCTATCTGAAAGGTGTTGCCAGATGACCATAGCACCAGATCATCAGCATATTGTAGATTCGTGTGGGGTAGGTTCATGTCCCAAAGATATAGGGCAAAAAGGAGGCAACTGAGGACTGCTCCCTGAGGTAGGCCTTTGGAAATTTTCTTTTGGGGTGAAGAGGCTGAACCAACACAAACAATGAAACTTCGCACTTCTATGAAGGATTTAATAAAGGATACTAGCTTAGGAGGTACGCAAAGGTTTGCAAGTTTATTTAAAAGGATTTGGTGGTTCACATTGTCATAAGCTCCTTCAAAATCTAGGAAAGCTGCCACTAGGATATTATTTTTTGAGAAAGATTCATTTATTGCATTTGTTAGCAAAATGAAAGCATCTGTTGAGGAGTGGTATTTCCTGAATCCAGTTTGAGTGTGTGGGATCATGTTATTTTTCTCAACAAACCAGAGGAGTCTGTGATAAATAATTTTCTCCATTATTTTCCCCATCACAGGTGTAATCATTATGGGCCTATAAGACTCAGGGTTATCTTTTGGTTTATTATTCTTTAGGATTGGTAGGAGGGACGAACATTTCCATATATTGGGGAACCTAGAAGATGCCCAAGCGTGATTATAACAATTTAGCATTCTTTATCCATGTAGGGTGTATATTGTCATAGCTACTGCTAGTTTTGGACCTAATATGATGTATTGCAATATTCAATTCCTGGATTGAAAATGGATTAGTTATGTACTCGGATCCTGGGCGTGGTTGGTAACTAGGGTTCATAGGAATTGTGGACAGTTTGCTTTGATTATTTGATGTTAGCTTATTAACAAAAAGAGTTGCAAATAGGTTAGCCTTTTCATTATCATTGTCATAATGGGTATTATTATGTATAAGCTCATACAGGAGTGGGTTGGGAGAAGTCTTTTTCCCACATATGTGGCTTATGACTTTATGTATAATTGGCTCATTTGTTTCTCTGGAGAGATTATTTGCAAAATTATTCCAGTATTTATATTTAGCATCTATTATAGTCCTTTTTAGATTAGATTCTGCTTGTAATTTTTTTAAATATGTAGTAGGTATTGGTTTTTTTATGAATTCTGTCCTAGCTGCCTTTTTTATCCTCCATTTATTTAGGCACTCATTTGTCCACCATGCTTTAGGAATTTGTTTAGGGAATTTTTTCTTAGGTGTTGTCCTGGGGATAGCATAATTAGCTGTATTTATTAGTAAAGATGTCAACGCTTCAGCATGTGTGTCAACTGTTGTGTTAGAAATGCATGAACTTTGGGTGAAACTTGTAATTTCATCATTTAGCTTAATTTGGAAAATAGACCAATTTGCTTTAGTGTTGATATATTTGGATGTATGAGATACAGTTTCAGCAGGTTCATTTAGGGAGCAAACTATAGCAAAATGGTCTGTACATAGACTATCAATTTTATTTATGTAAATTTTGTTCAAAAAATTTAAAGACACAATTTGTAGGTCAATTGTGGAGAAATTGCCACTTTTGGGGTTGAAATAGGTATTCAGGTTTGGAGGGGTAGCAACAACTAATTCATTATTATTTGAAGTCATATGCTCAATAAATTTACCAGCTTTATTTGCTGGTTTATTCCCCCACAAAAGGCTGTGGGCATTGAAATCACCACAAATAATGATATTTTTTAACATATTAGAATTATTTATATAATTAAAGAAATCCTTGGCATCTGTAGTTTGGCCATTAGGGTTATAAAAGCTTATTATATAGGTTTTTAAATTATTCAGCCAAACATCTTATACCAATTACATCAACATCATTTTCAAAATCTGGAAAATTGATGACACAGAATTTTATATTATTATTAATTAATAAAGATACACAACCTCCTATTCTCACTGAAGATCTATAATTTCTCAGGATAGTATATTCCAGAGACTTAATTTGTTGATTTTTGGTTAAATGAGTTTCCTGGAGGCAAGCAATATTAATGGAAGTATTATTCATAAATGATATTAGTTCATTTAGCTTATTTTCTCTGAGTGATCTTACATTCCATTGGAGTATTGATAAATGTTATGTTGTAGATTTATTCTTCAAATGACTGTGTATCAATGTTCAGCTTTGTTAACAGTAAAGCAAGATCTTTTTTTGCTTGAATGAGCATATCATCTGGGATGTAGATTTTTGCCAATTCTGCAATAATTTTTGTTTTCTTTAGTGGATGTATGTTCATGGCCTGAACTGCATTACAGTTTAGAATGAATAAGCATATATTTGGGGATTGCATTTTTGGTAGTGCATCCTGTTTGTTGGTTAAGGGATTGATTCCTGGTAGTGTTTCTGGTTTGTTTGTTCTTGGGAGGGAGGGCCAGGCTGGCCTCATCTCACCGGACAAGGAAGCTTGTTGGCTTGGTGATTCCGTCTGATCGGGATTTGCGCTAGGGGGCTTAGAAGATGGTGTTTTATATGGGGGGCTTGATGCATTGGGGGCGCTTGACTTGGGGGTTTGGGTTGGTTTCATTACAGGCTTTATTTGGTATTGTTGGGCAGCATTTGCTTCCATTGCTGCAAAGGGGTATGGGATGGCCTTCTCTGTTGATATTTGGAGTATTAGAGCTCTTTTCTTGTATGCAGGGCATAATGATTTATTTGTAGATTCATGTGGGCCTTTGCAATTGATGCATGTAGGCTGAGTGTTGTTGCAAGTTGTCAGCTCCTTAGGATGGAAAGATTTACAATTACTACACTCCTGGAGAATTTCATTGCATTTGTTTGTTGTGTGTCCCAGTTTGAAACACTTCTGACACTGAATAAGCTTAGGTTTGTATTCCTTGTGTGGTTTGATTTGCCCAAATAGGAATAATTTTTCTGGGATATCAATTTTATCCTTCAGTGTGAATAAGAAGGATCTACTAGTTTTTAGGCCATTAGAGTTGGGTTTTCCAAGTTGGGTAACATCCTCAACTGGGATTGTGTTTCCAGCCCTATCTGAAAGGCCTTCTTTTAACTCCTGAGTAGATATCTCTGGGGGAACATTATAAACTACTATTTTTGTTGGTGATTGTTTTGGGTTCCCATTAGATGCAATAATTGGGTTATTCAGAAGGGATTTAAGGTTAATTATTGTATCTGCTGATTTCTGATCTTCTACAGCTATTAGCAGAGATCCATCACGGTTAATGTTAAGAGAGAACATTGATTTTAACAATTTAAAAATTGCAACTTTTATTGCAGTGATCATTTTTATTTCAAAGGGGGTAGTGGGAGTAATTTTAAGGTAAATTCCTAAGTTTTTGGAGGGAGGATCTTGGGCAGGGAGAGGGGAAATGCTTTTAATTGGGGAGATTTTTTTCTTTTTTTTAGAACTTCTAGAGAGGACCTCTTGAAACCCATTATCATCTATGGTTACATTAGCCCCTACACTTATCATTGTCCTATTCTCCGAATTTGAGCTATAACTAGAACTTTGAGATAGCGTGCTTGACCAGCTAGGATGGGTATCTTTTACTATGACACTTTCACTGGAATTTGATTTGGGATCTGGGGGGACTTTTTTTTTGGAGGACTTCTAATCATTGCCTATTGGAAAAAGCTTTAAACACAGAAATAAAACTAAAACAAGAAGGGAAAATAGAATATATCAAACCGTCTGTACTTTACTATGGGGGAGGATAAACAACACAGTATAGACCTGAGGATGTCTTGAGCAGAATTGGTTTGGTACAACTGCTGATTAGAATAGATAATAATCACAAGAAAATATATTTCGATTTTCTTAAAAGGTTGCTGCTGCTGTGAAAAACGATTGTCTTCCTTGCACAAGGGGTCTTCTTCTTCTTCTTCTTCAAGGGGTCAAAATCTTTATAATTTCTTCTTCTTCTTCTTCAATTATAGGCTTTGGATGAATCCATTTAACCTTGTTCGTATTGTCTGATTATGTCAGGGTTGTCCTGGGAAATCAAATATAGAGATTAGACTATTATTATTCAATAATAGGCTTTATACATCATTGATGAAACCACCTATATTTAGGCAGTTAAAGACAGCTTTGAACAATTCAGCATCATCAGTTGAAGAGTGTCTCCTTTGTGCTAGTTGGTCAATATTAGGGGTTAGCTTTAGGCGCTTGAATATAGCATATTAAGTTAGCCATTCTTTTTTATGGTTGAGAGTTGTCACAGGTCAAACAAAAAGAACATGGTTGATGGTCTCATCACAGGTTTGACATAGGCGGCAAAGAGGGATCATTACTGTTGGAATGGTTGTGTTTTGATAGTGATAAGTTTGGCTGTTAAGGCCAGTAGCATTTGGTCGTATTCTGTGGTACATCTTTGAGTCTTTCCAGGTTGTAAATGGAGAAAGGTTTGATGGACATTGGTTTGCTAGATAAATTTTTAGGCGCCAATGGTTTACATTTCTTACTGGGATAGGTCTTCCAAAAATTATTTCAAGCTGAAGGGCAGATTTAGCTATTTCATCTGCCTTGTGGTTCCCTTTTATGCTCACGTGACTTGGGATGTACTGGAATTTTGTGGATATACCTTGTTTAAGTAGTTGGTTCAATAGTACAAGAGTGGTGGAGGTATCATTGTCTGGGTAGTCTGAATGTTCTGGTGATATTGAGGCAAGGGCTGATTTTGAGTCTGAATAAATTATAAGAGGGATGTTTCTTGGAGAGTTTGGCATCTTTATAATGGTTTCCAATGCAATGTTGATGGCAGCTATTTCAGCTGTCATGATACTCACATCATTTTGGAGCCTTTCAGCAGCTGCTATACCTAAAGATGGGAAGTGGACTCCACAAGCAGTCCTAGAATCTGTTTTTGAGCCATCCACAAAAATTGGGAGGTGGTGGATATATCTCTGAGACTCAAATTCATGGAATAATGATTTTACATAGGCAAGGGAAAGGTCTTTTTTAATAGCTGGCGCAAACAAAAGGTTCACTTCTGGGTAGTGGTTAGCCCAGGAAGGTATCCGGGGGTATATTTGAAATAAAGAAGATGAAGGTATGGGGTAGGTCATTTGGGTGGTTGCAAATTCCCGTGCAGGGCCCCTAAAAGCTCCAGGATTTCTTAGCCAGTCATGTAATCTATGGGAACTGTTACCTTCAATTTTTGTAAAGTAGCGGGCAAGTAGGATGTCTCTACGCATGGCAATAGAGGTGAGACCACTTTCACTGAGGAGGAAGTTGGTTTTGGTGTGATTCCTGAGGCCAAGTATAGTACGGATCATAGTATTCTGGACAGTCTCCAGACTGCATAGTAGGGTGTTTGAGCATGAGCCATATACAATTAGTCCATAATCAATCTGATGTCTAATATAAGTCTTATAGAAATTTATTAGAGTTTTTTTGTGGCAACCCAAAGGTGTATTGAGTAGCCTTTGTAAGATGCGCATTTTTCTGAGGAATTTTAGTCTCGCGTTTTCCCTATTGGGCCTTAAAGTGAGTTTTTTTTAAAAAGTGAGGCCAAGATAGTTAATATGCTTTTGCTATTAGAGGACAACAATAGTTAGGGTGAGGTGGGCAGATTGTAGGTTTCTCTTATCATGAAACCGTACTATAGCTGATTTTGATGGGGCGGTGGGTATGCATTAATTTTTGGAGAAACATTCAAAGGCATAAAGTAACTTTTGTAACTTGGATTGGGCTAGTTGAAAATCATTTGAGGTAAACCATAGGACTATATCATCTGCAAACTGAATATTTGTTTGGGGTAGGTTGAGATCCCATAAATATAGTGAAAACAGGAGACAGCTGAGGACAGCACCTTGGGGAAGGCCTTTGGAGACAGACTTTTTAGAAGTGATGTAGGAATTTATTCGGAGAACAAAAGAGCATTCAGATAGGTAACTTTTAAAGAAATTCACTACAGTCATTGGAAAACCCATTTTTGATAATTTTTGCAGTAGGAGTGGATGTTGGATATTATCACATGCATTTTGAAAGTCCAAGAAGGCTGCAACTCGGATTTGGTTACCTTACAGACACTCAGATATGGCATTGGTTAAGCAAACAAATGCATCAATGGAAGAATAATATTTCCTATATGCTGTTTGGGTATGTGGGATGAGGTGGTTAGACTCAGCCGACCAATACAATCGGGAGTGGATTATCTTCTCATATAATTTTCCCAGAACTGGGGTAATCATAATGGGTCTGAAGGAGTTGGGGTCCTCTTTGGGTTTATTTTGTTTTAATAAAGGGATGATGAGTGATGTTTTCCAAGCAGATGGGAAGAAGGAATTGCTCCAGGCATTGTTGAAGAGAGATAAGAGTACTTTTTTAAACTCTATTGGAAGGTGTTGGAGCAAAGATGGATGGATCTGGTCGTGGCTGCAAGATGTTTTGGGTTGGATTGAATTGATTGCTTTATTCAGCTCAATCATTGTAAAATCTTGGAGTAGATACTGGGACCCAGGCAAGTCAAAATGGGGTGTTAGGCTGATCTGAGGTGGATTATGAGGGGTGTTTTTGAATTTCTTCTCATAAAAATCTGCTAAAAATTTAGCTTTTTCTTCGTTGGTTTCCAGCTGCTGACCATTTAGAGTTAGCTGGTAATGGAAGGGGTTCTGTGTGGAGAATTTGCCACACATCTTGTCTAGAAATTTATGAATCTTTGACTCTTGCGTTTTGTGGGACACTGATAAGAGAAAGTTTTTGCAAGCCTCTTCTTTTGCAAGTTTGATTGTTCTCTTAAGTTTTGCCTTTGCTTGTAGCTTTGCAATATATTTTCCAGTGGATGGATTTCTCTTGAAGGATCTGATGGCATTCCTTTTATTGTGCGAAGCCTCTTGGCAAGAGGATGTCCACCATGGCTTAGGGGTTTTGTTATTCTTCAGTGTTTTAGGGCATTGAGACTGGGGTATGGTAAGTTTTGCAGCATCAAGAAGTAGTGATGTGAGATTTTTGGAGAGTTGGTTTGGGTCAGTGGAGAGTGAAGAGTAGTCATGGTTTGAGAGAATGTGGGAGAAGTTTGGCCAGTCTGCTTTTTGCCACAAATAGTGGGAAATGAAATTGTCAATAATGGCTGGGTCACCAATTTTTGTGCATATGGCAAAATGGTCACTTAGGAGGATGTCTATTCTGTTGACAGTAGTTTTATTTATTAAACTTGATGAAACTAATTGAAGATCAATAGTTGAATAACTCCCACTTCTTTTGCTGAAGTAGGTATTTAGGTGTCTAGGAGTCGCTAGTACTATATTTGTAAAAATTGTGAGGAAATCCTCTATTTATTTTACAGCATTATTTTTATGTGAATAAACCCACATAGAACAATGGGCATTGAAGTCCCCAACAACCACTAGGTTTGAATTTGAGAAATTATTAGAAGTAAAATTGAAAAAATCATGTCCATTGTTATTGCCATTTGGATTATATAAATTAATAACAGTGACCTCCATGTATGCCAGCCACAACTTTACACCAATTGCATCAATGTCATGACTGAAATCAGGGAGGCTTATACCGCAGAATTTGAGGTGAGATTGAACAAGGATGGCAACTCCACCACCAATTCTATTGGAAGATCTGTCTTTTCTTAGGACATCATAACCAGGAATTTTTAGATTAACTGATGAGTTTAACTGGGTTTCTTGGAGGCATAGTATGTCTATGTTGTGTGAAGAAGTATACTTAAGAAGGTCAGTGATTTTATAATCATTTAATGATCTCACATTCCATTGCAAAATTGAGGAGGATAGAGGTAACTAAGGGTTAGCCATTGATAGATAGATTTAGTTTATTGAGTATAGTGCTGAAATTTGTGTTGGCTGTGTCCCTAAGATTTTTTGGGAAGTAGGTATTAGCCATCTCTTCTAGAATTGAGGATTTTTGATCTTCTGTGAGGGATGTTCTGGAGAGTGAGTTGAAGTTGAATATGTAGAGGCATTATTTTGTAAGTAGATTTGGATTTTCTTCTGATGTTTCCTTTGGCAATTTTGATGAGGTTGGTTTTGCAGGTTTACTTATAGAAGATTCAGGGTCTTGGTCTCTGGCTGGAAGGGGGAAAGTCTAAGGTCTTGATTCCAGGGAATGTTTTTTGTGGTTTGGTCCTTGTAGCTTTTTGCTGTAGAGTGTTTTGATTAGGTTGTGTGTTTGGTTCAGAGAATTCAGGTGTATCTGCATTGTGCACCATGAGTTTAATTTTTGCAAACTGAAATGGGATGTTTTCTTTTTCAGACAACCTGAGAGCCATTGATCTTGCCTTGTATTTTGGGCATACAGATCAATTGTCAGAAGAATGGGGACCTTTGCAATTAATGCATGATAATTTCTTGTTTGCACAGTTTGCTGTGTTTGGAGGATGGATGTTTTGGCATAGGTTGCACCTCTTCAGGTTTGTTTTGCAGTGTTGTTTTGTGTGACCCATTATCAGACATATTTCACACTGTATTGGCTTAGCCTTGTACTCTTTGTAGGGCTTTATCCGGCCAAATAGGGATATAAGTTCACTGAAGTTCTCTAGGGCGGAGTCCAGGATGAAAAGGTAGGATTTAGATATCTATATGCCATCATTGTTGGGTTTTCCAAGTCTGGTGACTTTTGATACTGATATTTTTTTGCCTTTGCAGTTCATAAGGCCATCCTTTAATTCAGTTTCAGGAATACCGTTAGGGATATTGTATATGACAATTTTTGTTGGGGCAGGGGGAGGGCAAATCCATTGCTTTGAATGGACCTTAATGCCTCCAAGGGAGTTAAGTGACAAAAGAGTTGTTTTTGAATTTTCAAAGCCTGCTTAAATATATATTAAGATTGAAACATCTCTGTTTATGTTGAGGTTGAAATTAATTTTCAGAATTTTGAAGAGCCCAAGTCAAATTGTTTGGATGTTTTTTATTTGGAACATGGTTTCAGGAGAGGTAGGCAGAATGTGGATGAAGTGCTCTTCTTCCAAAAAAGATGGGGGTGTAGTAGAAACTGTCTTTAATGGGGAGAAACTAGTGTACCTTTTCCTCCTGGATCTGTTAGGAGTAATTGTTTTGAAGCCATTGTCAGGGTAATTTGAGTCCCCAGAGTGGACAGTGACCATGGTTTAATTGGAGTCTGAGTCCTCAGAGAGGTCACTTGGTAATGGGGAGATGAGGCCTAGCATTTGGTAATTGGTATATCCCTTCTCAGGTGGTAATTTCATTGGGATCATGGTTGAGATAAATTCCCCACTTTATATAAATAAAAATAATCAAGAAAACTTCACTTGATAGTCCTGTTTTCACAAAATTTTCGAATTCTCTAACACAATTATTTTTAATATTCTTCTTCTTTTCTTCGAATGGAATATTTGGAATAATTATGGAATAATTTGGAATATGGAATAATTTGTCTTATCCATTAGGCCTATAGAATTTGGTGTATGATGATAATGATGTTAAGTTATTTACTAAATATGCTCTGTAACTATCTTTAATAAAAGTTACTGTAAAAGAAACTTTGAAGTAACTTTTTTGTTTTTCCAGATATTAAATAATGTCAGCTGGAACGGGAAAAGTTACTTTTAGTAATTTTTCAGTAACTTTTTGTCGTAGCTGGAACACCCCCATTATTTGTATGGCATTTGTATTTTGTTATTCGTATATTATTTGTATAAGCTTTTGTATGGTCTCTTGTTAAGTTAACACTAGCATATAGCCAAATAAGAAGAACACAATATTTATTTTTTTCTTCAATTGTTTCATACTATTAGCTAGTAGGTCTTTACTGGCCTATAGGTTGCTATAATTATATCTTTCTCATTCCCTTTCAATAACTAAAGCGGCGCTCACAAGCGTGTCTAGCTAGAATCCATGTCTAGAACACGCGTCTAGCCAGAATTCAATGTCTAGGCAACGACCGTTCACATGTTAAATTCGGCTCTTAGCTAAACAAGGCGCTTGGCTAGACATTGGGTTCTAGACTACGTCATATATAACCAATCAGTAGAGTTTTTTCTGGCAAAACTTTCAAAATTACAATTCATTGTTTTTACTGTCACTAATTAAGAATTTTTGTATCTAACTGGCCAATAATTACTACTATAATGAATGAGACCAAAACAGCAATTGCTCTAGCATGCTTCACTATTTTGTCTGGTGCTGCATATTTGCTGAAAAAGAACAAAATGTGTTCAAGAAAAAAAAAAGAAGAGTTTGGGTTATGCCTATTTTCCAGGCTGAAGTAAGGAAGAGGCAAAGTGATTACTACAATATAATGAAAGAGATGCTCTACTCATGTGACACTGAAAAATACATTCAATACTTAAGAATGGATGTCCACCGATTTGGACTCCTTGTTGAGCTTTTGAAACCAAAGCTTCAAAGAAGTAGTCAAGTAAGGGAAGCTATTTCTATGGAGGAAAAAGTAGCTCTCACTTTACGCTATTTAGCAGAAGGTGGCTCTATGAGGAGTGTCTCCTTTGCTTTTAGGGTGGGCTTTTCCACTGTCAGCCAGACAATAAGAGAGACTTGCCAAGCAATTTCTGATGTGCTTGAGCCCCTGTTCTTAAGGCCTCCTATGACAAGTGAAGATTTTGAAGCTATTGCAAAGGGTTTCTAGGATAATTGGAACTTCCCAAATTGTGTAGGAGTTGTTGATTGGAAACATATACGAATTGAGGCCCCTGGTGGAAGTGGTAGTGAGTATTATAATTATAAACAGTATTTTTCAATAGTGCTACTTGCAGTTTGCGACGCAGATTATAACTTTCTTTTTGTGGATATTGGAACTCCTGGTAGTAATAATGACTGTGGCATATTTAATTCAAGTGTACTAGGAAAAAGATTAGAGGCAGGACAGGTTTCCTTGCCACCCCCAAGTAGGCTTCCTGGACTTCAAAATGTTAAATTTCCATATGTATTTGCAGGGGATGATGCATTTCCCCTTGAAACCTACATGATGAAACAATATGCAGCTTCTGGTAGGCACTTTGACTTTTCAGAAAAGTGTTTTAATTACCGTTTATCACGTGCCAGAAGAACAATAGAAAATACATTTGGAATACTTGCTTCCCGTTGGAGAACATTCAAAAAACCAATAATAGCACGCATTGCTACAACCAGAATGATTGTAAAAGCATGCTGTTGTTTGCACAATTATTTAAGAAGTGCAGACAATACAAGTGCTCCTCAAAGGATGTATATTCCCCCTGGCATGGTGGACACAAGTGACGCAATGAATGGACTTTGGAGAGAAATTACTTCTAATGATACAAACCTAATTGACATCAGGCGAATGGGCAGTTTTAATGCTGCTACTCAGTCTCTTAGATACAGGAACCTCCTGAAATTATATTTTCAAAGTGAAGCTGGTATTGTCACATGGCAAGCCAGCATTGTTAACCGTGGTTCTTTTTAAATCTCTTGTAATAATAAACATACGTTAATAATAAACAGTTGCTCTAATTAATCTATGGAGGATTTAGGTTTACTATTACTGGATTCTAACAGTTCACCTGGCATCTTCTCTTCAAGGTAAACCTTAGCAAGCTTTTGAAAATCTTTATGTCAAGAACTATATAAAAGTTTCACATAAATATGTTGATAATTTATGATCAGCGTATTTCTCTGCTCCTGTTTTCTTTACATTGAAATCCTTTTACTTTAATTAAAACATGGATTTGTTTTTAAAATGTTTTCTGCAAGACAAATTAGATGTCTAATAATTTATATTTTAAAGTTTTATATACTAATATTTATTAGACCATATATATTGGAACATACAACATTAGTGAATAAAAGAAGTCATAAATTATTGTTTTTATTGAAGTCTTCACTAAATTTCCTCATATAGAAGCTTCCTTTTTTCTAAGTTGAAATTACTTCCTTACAATACGAATCAACTTCTAGTATTTAAACAGTTCAAGAAAGCCAGCTTCAGGAATTTACCCCAGTGGTGCATCAGGATGGTGGACAAATCATGGTCAAACAGCCAAACTCTGATTCATCGATAGAAGACTTCTTTTTGCACATTTATATTTAGGATATTAGGAAAATATAACTGGGAATGATTTAAAAATGGGAGGAAACATTATAATCTCACTAACAGATATGTGCTGCGTATTAGAAGATAAGAATTTCACTTTTTTATTGTTGCCAGAAAAATTACGATGATATTACTTATTTATAAATTAAGCAATATAGTTTGTAACTGCTTTAGTCTTAAAAAAAAATTCAGAAGAGCTGCTAAGCTGCAATTTTATTGCACAAGCTTTCAAAATGGAGTGTAATCTAGGCTAAGAGGTTTGACATAACAATTGATTCCTTCCTCCTTTCCCAATGAAGCAAGATACACCCATGAATGCCATTTGGGGAGATGAGTTGAGCAACTTTGATAAAGTTTTAGTTAAGGGGCTTCTTTTTATATTTGATAGTAGTTGATAAATGTTAATGGAATATCAGGACGGAATCAAGAGCCTAAAATATATGCTGGGAAGTTATTGATAAGCTACTAGACAATCTCTTGCTTACCTTTTCATCGGTTCACTAGCAGTGTTTTGGCTATTCAAACATTGTCATTTCTTCATTTTATCTAAGTACAAATAAAACCATTGTTTATTATGATTTTCTTGTTCATATTGCCAGATATCAGGAAGGTCTCTCGTGATCTCTAGGAAACGCTCAATTGGGAACCCGAAACACAGAGGAATAAGGTTCCTCTAGGCCCATACTCTAGTTTTTACGAAGAAAGGTAACAAAACTCTCAAGATTCCACCTATTTTTTAATTAAATGGACAAAGGGATTCAAACCCTTAATTCTGCTACCTTTCAACTCAAAATAATATCACCCTGAAGTTCACCCCCCTCGCTATAGTTTGGTGCCTGAAAAAAAAATGCAACAGTATTTTTTATATCAGCCAGGGTCAGATATGTGTGCACTGTGATGAAACTAGGATCTTAAGTTCGTCCTAAATGTCTTGCAAGAAAAGCAAAATACTTAAAATTAGAGTTTATTAATGTTTTATTCCCAGAATCCTACCAAAAGTCCGGAAAACCAAAAAACCTATTTTTGCTGCATAATTCACTGTTTTATGTAAATCAAAATTGTTTTGTTTGTATTAAACAAAACTTTTGCTCCTTCTAAGTTTTTATTAATACCACTCAGATTGATATATAACAGTGCTTAAAGTTCATCAAATAAGGGATTTCTATACCAAAAACTTCAAGATGACATTTAAGTATTTCACATTAAAATCAACTTGGTGGAAGTGACATAGAACTTGAGAGTCATGGCTAATTAGAGTGAATCCAAGATAGATACCAAGGTAAGTATTTCAACTAATGTTTTTAATTAGCCACGAAAAATCTTCATATAGAGTTCTGACCTTAGTCCAAATATTCTCTTACAGCCTCCCCTCCAAAAAACCCATGACTTTTGCTAAAAGTTAACCTAGGTGGCCCTGTAAAATCTAAAAAAGGAGAACCAAACATTTTAATTAAAAACAGCAAAAAAGAAAAATTTATTTCAGTATAAAGAAAAAAATTGAATCTACTCAATGTCTGTTCCAGCTATAGTGTAAACACAAATTTTGTCATTATCTTGTTGTTCTTCCAGATCATCAATAATCTCAAGGACCTTAGCCATGGCAATTCTTTAATTTTTTTGTCAAATGTCTGATTTTATTGGCAATGAGTCTGCCAAACATTCCTGCATTATCTTCTTTAAGTTCTGTTTTATTTTGAATTTTTTTTTAAACATCTGAGGCTTGTAATATGGCATCGGTAATACCATCTTCTTCACTCTCTCTTATTTTAATTCCTCTTCGTTTTTTGGTGTTTTCTTTAGAACTATCTGTAAAAAAAAAAAAAAGCACAATTTAATCATAGTTGCATACGAATAGGTAGGTTAGGTTAGAGACAGGAAGGGTAGGTTAAAATACAAAAAAAGCAACAAATAAATGTCCTTTCATCCCAATTTTAAAATAAGGATGGCCTTCTGATTTATTTCTAGCATTCAGCAAGAAAATGCCAGATATCTATAAACCAGACATGGGAAACAAATAGTATATCCCTCAGTTTAATTTATGACTAGACAAATGCAGGTCAAAGCTAGCATACCTATAATTGGTTCTAGGAGTCTCCCCTCAAAAAATACCCCCAGAACACGCATCCTCACTGAAAGGAAATTATTCTCAAAAATTTACTCTCCACAGAAAATTACCCCAGACCCCCCCCCCCCCCTGCAGAAAAATCTCCTGAAAAGAAATATCCCTGTTTTTTCCCAATAACAAATAGTACCTGTAAGCCATGGACAAATGTCAAAACTTATAAAGGCTCTTAAACTTGTAAACTGGGGTTCTTTGATTGGAGTGTAGTTGGGGGGGGAGGGAGACTCAAAGGGTGCATTTTAATGCAAAAAATTCCAGGTCTCATTGAACCATCAGCTAAATACAGAATTGGTTCAAAGGGGAGCTTGAGATTGAACTTGATGTATAATACCAAGGGTTGTAACCAGGATTTTGAGAAAATTAAGAGTTTAAGTCCTTTTTTATAAATTGAAAGAGATTTTAGCCCAACCAGTCGTGGGCAGGCAGGGGGGATTAACTCTAGCCACCCTTTAATTTGGCACTTCCTAAAATTTACTCTTTCTCAAATGAAAACCCTTTATCATTTTGAAAAAACACTCTTTCAATTTGACTGCAAGAATCAATTTTTTTTAGTTGATTTGCACAAGGCAGTGAATTAATTTTTTTTTTTTGAAACTATGAGAACACTTAGCTTCAGCTAAGTACAATTTTGCTGCTTAGTGGTGTTTCAAAAAAACTACAAAACCAATCAGAATATCATTAGCACAAAGCTGACTTTGTTTGGAATCCTTACACCTTCTTAGATATACATATAACGCAAGTTCTACAATATTGACAAAATGTGAGACCCCTCACAGACATGGATATTGTCTTTTTATATATTCACAAATTTCTTATTCAAAAACTTATAGGATCATAAAACCATTTGGAATCCATTAGCACAAAACTGACTGTTTACAATCCTTGTACCTTCTTAGATATACATATAACATAGGTTCAACAATCTTTACAAAATGTGACACCCCTCAGAGACGTGGATATTGTTGTCTCATTTATTCACAAATTTCCTATCCAAAAATCAATGGAATCAGAAAATGGCTTTGATGGACACATTTTATTTCTGCTGTTTATAGTAGGAAATATATTTTGAATAAAATTCAGAGTTAAAAGACAAGAACTACTATATTTCTTACAAAAAATTAGGTTGAAATACTGACTGAATATTCTGTATTCCCTTAAAACTGAGTATTTTTTATTTATTCAATCTAGTATTTGCAGCTTACATTTGATGTTTCGATTATACAAGAATTATTTTAGTGTTAAAAAAATGTCATTTTAACAATATCTTATAAACTTGATCCCCTCAAAAGAAACCCATTCCCAGAAAATGGGTGAGGCAAAGACATAGAGAGAGAAAGAGAAGCTTGGCACACGTTCAAAAACAAATGAACAAAAATTGAATATACACTAAAATAACAAACCTTAACTTTTTTCTGTAATAGAGGAGTCTACATCATCCTGAGCTTCAGCTGTACTTTGTGGTTGAAGAACTGGGGTTGAGCAGCTTGGGGAGCAACAATTTGGTTTAGAGCTTTCATCTTGGGATTCTTCCTGTAAAATCAATACTAAATGAATCAATTATATGAAATTTTTGTGGCTTGTCTTTACACTTTGTATTGTGGGCATTTGTAAACAAATTTGAGGATGGCAGGGCTGGAAAATGTGACTTCACAAGAAATTTTATGTACTTGTAAACATCAACAAAGGATTGCAAATTTTACACAGAATTTCAATGAAATAGCAGTTTAATTTACAACACAAGAAGCATTACAAGACAAGCTGATAAGTTTTTTTGGGAAATATATATTATACCTATTACTACATTGGAGTCTTGACAGCACCCATAATTCCAAGCAAAACTGCAGCATACTCTGGTTACAACTATACTCTTTGGTTACAACAACTTTAGAATGAGTTAACAGCTGGCATGTTAAATTTCTAAAAGCTTACTGTTGGGATTTCCATATTCTTGTTATTTATATGCACTAACCTAAATAAGAAGAACTTAATAGACTAATCAGTTGGTTTTTGAGCACAACTGCACTTCACATAAATTACAAATGTCAAATTGTGTACAAAGTCAAATTGTTTTTAATTCCTTACTGAAAACCAAAAAAACCTAAATCAATTAAACAAGCACTATTGTCTACTGATTGATATATGAGCAGCGTTGCCACCGTCCGGGATTAATCCCGGTTTTCCGGGATTTTTTTTTGCGGTCCGGGATTTTTTTTGTGTCCGGGATTTTTGGGATTTATTGTAATAAAAACCGGGATTTTTTGCTAAAAACCGGGATTTTTGCTAAAAACCGGGATTTTTTATTAAAAAGAGATTTTCAACGATTTTGGCTGATAGTCTACTTTTTTTTTATGTACAGTATCACGAATATTCTCTGTTTTTGCTAGTTCCCTCTGGATTTGCGCTATTACACTGTAGAAACAATTTTTTCGTTCCGGATTTAACTTTTGAAAATTGGAGTCGAGCGGCGAATTCAAATTTTAAACGTGCTTTAACCTTGCAGGAAGTATTGAAAGTAGTCTCAACTGACGCCACCGTCAAGAGGAGACTTAAATCTCTCAGGTCAGTGCCCCGTGCAATGCCTCGGGCAAAGTTAAACTCAGAAAAGGTAAGTAAAAAGCGTACGGCATTCTACTTATTCTGTATATATATAAGTGGAATAAGTTTAAACAGGGATCTGAATCTCAAAGTAGAGTTTTTCCCCTCGCTGATGGTGCTATTCCCAAGAAGCTTAACTTTATTTTGTTAACTACTGAACTATTGTATTATACCACCTATAAAATTGATCTTTGTTAGGTTACCATGCATAGGCCTAACTTATTAGGTTTCTCCTAATTTTCTTGAACAAGTAGGCTAGACTAGGCTATTTGATTAGGCTGATTATTTTAGCCATATGGATTGCTGAATGTTTTGAATGCATTGATAGTTAATAGTAGAGTCTAATGGCAAATACACAATTTAGTTTAAGCATAGCTTAGGCAAATTCAAGAAAATACTGCCCAATCTTAAACACATGATCCTATAGGCCTTGTAGGATACAAAGCCACTCAAACATAAATAGATTCAATCCCAGACATGTGCTGTAAAGAAAAATAGGCTACTAGGGTTTGCTAACTTTTCTTTAAGCTTAATTTTCAGTATAAACAAGTTTCTGAGATCACATTGAGCTAATCCCAACAAGGTAATCTAAATCTATACATATGCAAGACTAAGAGCTTGCTTGGAAATGTAGGCTCTATTTGAATCAAATTATGCTCGTTTGTTTGTCCAAAGTTAGTGATTATCCAAACACCAGGGGTGCTTGGATAATATACCCAGTTCTTCATCAGCAGCTGATGTGTATTACCAAATATAGCTAGTTTAAAGAAAAATCAAACTGTTTTGTTAAGCCTAAAGGTGTATCTGGCTTTGTGGGGGAATAGACAAGGAAATAGAAAATCTAATGGTATAGTTCCTTTTTTTCTTTATCTGATTTCTCCCCTTTAATAAATATTAGAGCTAAAAATATGTTTTGCTATTACTAGGCCTAGACTAGTCTATCTTTACAAAGCCTATCTTTAGTCTACTTAAAATTTCCTTTTCCTGACCTAGCCCCATTTTCCATTTCCTGACTTGAAGTAAAATCAAGTAATTGGAAGCATTTCATCAAGCCACAATGTCCATTGGGCTTGTATACATAATGGGCTGGGGCTTGATGGCAGAATTTGCTTCAACCAACTCATTTTTTTTTTTTTTTTTTTTTTTTTTTTTTTTTTAAATTACCGACTGGCAGGATCAATACAAGATACTAGGGTATATAGGAGTGCTGTTATTGATGTGAAAAGTAAAGACCACCATCTAGTAGTGTCTAGGGTTAATCTAAAGCTGAAGTCTCGGAAGGGTAACTACCTCCCAGGAAGTTATGATGTTGGTAGACTCCAGGATGAGAATTTGAAAAGAAATAGAAGTAATAGAAAAGTGATAGAAAAGAAAAAAGAAGTAAGTGTATGAAAGATAGAATACATTAAATTACAATGTATCAAATATGATTGAATTTCAGATAGGCTATTCCTGCACAGTTCTTTGCAATTTTTTTGAAGAAATGTTGTAGTAGCAAGAGAGTAGGCCTATGCCTAGTAGGATTTATGCATCATATCATTAATAAGCGGCCTAAATAAGGTCTTGGATGAATTTATACCTCGGTAAAACCCTACATTTTTTTTATCTTGGAAAGGGGTTAGGTTAGGTAAATAAAACTCTCAGGGATGTGTCTACAGGCTACCATAGGCTTATGTCCTGGGAAGGTATTTTGACAGTATTATTGTAAGACAGTGAAGATAATTTGAATGATTATTTTGGCCCTATGTCCAAGGGCCATTCTCAGCAAGACAAAAATATATAGGCCTAAAAGTAAAAAGACCTGGTCAATATCTACAAAATCATATAATTGAGTTAGGAATAAAGTGAATACACCATTCAATGCCTTTTTTTTATGCTGATTACGAATATAATAAGCATTTCTATCATAAATGAATTTCAGCCTCCCCCCCTATATAGGCTAGGGTAAGACACCCAGTAGTCGGCCACCTGCCTATTCTCAGACAGAATCTTTTATAGGAATGAATCATCATCCTATTCATGGACAAAAGTCTCCAATTCCCGTCACCTGCGATGCATTAATCATTTTAAATTTTTTTGACATTTAAACTACTCTAATTACTGTATTATACCACCTAGAAACTATATTATACTGTATTAACTATATTATAAACTGTATTGCTGTATTAACTGAATTATAAACTATATTAGAAACTGTATTTGTATTATACTTAGAATCACATGGTGGCAAATTGCATTGTTTTACCTCACTTTCTATCAGCCCTGGTTGAACTTCACTGAAGTAAGGATGCTGGGACTGCTTTGAAAAAAAGAGTCTTTGGTCAATATCTACAAAAGCATATTAGGCCTATTGAGTTAGGTCAAAAGTGAATGCACCATTTGATGCCTTTTTTTATGCTGCTTACAAATATAATAATCATTTTTATCTGAAATGAGTTTCAACCCCCCCCCCCCCTATACATGCCAATTAAGGGTTAGGTTAGGTTAGGTATAGGGTAAGACACCCAGTAGTCGGACACTTTAATCACTTTGAAAACTTTTTGACATTTAAACTACTCTTAATTATTGTATTATATCACTTAGAAACTTTATTTTTGTACAGTTAAAATCCTCTTCCTTTTGTGAACAAGTAGGTTATTAATTCAAATAGTTTTGCTTGTACAGTTCCTCTTATTTTTAAATTTACTAAGAAGTGACAAATCTTCTTATAGATAAACATAAAGGAATTGCTCATGTATCTAGTTATTACGCAATATTGCTTTGTTCCGTTCATTGATTTCCTGTTATTGGCTTTCGTCAACCTTCATGAGACGGGTTTTTGTCCGCTTGTTGCTAGGCCTATAGGCAGAACCTGCTAATTCATGATTTGGCAAATTCGTGATTCATGATGGCAAACAAAACATTAAATTGTAAAAGGTTTATTAATATAAGAAATTTTTTATTTAAATTTGATTTTCAGAGAAGATAATAATTCAGATTGGAGTTATTGAGAAAAGTGATTATCCTTGTTATTCAATGTGGGCAGGTGAGGATCAAGGATTTTTTTTTGGGGGGGGGGCAAAATAGGTGTATTCTATTAAAAAAAAAAATACAGGGCGCAATGTAGGTTGATCTGATAAAATTGAATCAGGAGTAAGTTTAATTAATGCAAACTTGAGTTAATTAAGTAAATTGTGCTCTTTAATGCTCTTTTTTATGCTCTTTAAGAATATAGTAATCATTTTTGTTGGAAATGAATTTTAGCCCCCACCCCCTATATATACCAATTCAGGGTATATATTTGCACATTAGGGGGGTGGGGGTAATTTTATTTCTGATGTAAATGAGAGGTAAGTTTAAACTTCCCCCCCCCCCTAATGTGCAAATATATACCCAGAATTGGTATATATATATGGGTGGGGGCTAAAATTCATTTCCAACAAAAATGGGTAAATATATACAAAATCATATTATTAAGTTAGGAATAAAGTGAATACACCATTCGATGCCTTTTTTTATGCTGATTAAAAATATAATAATCATTTCTATCGGGAATGAATTTCAGCCCCCCCCCTATATATGCCAATTAAGGGTATACATTTCTACATAAGGGGGGGGGGGCAATTTTGGTTCTGATGTAAATTGGCGGTAAGTTTAAACGTAAGTTTAAGTTAAATTTTCTGATTGAAATTATTGAGAAAAGTGATTTTCCTTGTTATTCAATGAGGACAGGTGCGGATCAAGGATTTTGTTTTTTTTGGGGGGGGGGGCAGAATAGGTGGATCCAATAAAAAATTTAGGGGGGCGCAAAATCGGTTGATCCGAAAAACTTGCGTCAGGAGTAAGTTTAATTAACGCAAACTTGAGTAAATTAAGTAAATTACACTACTTTAGGCTATACTAGGGGGGCTTGCGCCCCTTCGCCCCCTCCCCACTGGATCTGCCACTGAATGAGGGGAACTGGTATTCCCCTGTACAATGTTTTCAACTATACAAGATTCCAATGGTATACTTTTCATATTGATCTGACACTATTTTTGATGTGTTTTAGTCTTTTTTTAGAAATCATCATAAACTTTTTTTTGGAATAAACTTTTACTTTTAAAACGAACCAAAATAATAGTTACCATTCCTGAACCAATGTCCCATGACAACTTTTTCTTAATAGTAATTTTTTTTCAAAATGTTTTTAACTTTTGGTTACTATGCGCTGTTGTTTGTTCTTTATTAGATTACACCTACCTCGGCAACCATGACAGTAGTGGATCCAAAGGGGGTTCATCCCCTAGTCAGTACCTCACTCGTTAAGCCAAAGATTTTTTAATACTTTCATAAGAGCTATTTATTCTAAATAACGGCCTTTGTTATTAAGGGGTCATTTTTAAAGAACTGGAACAAAAATTGAAACTTTAGCTTAGTAAGTTAATTCGTAAGTTATGTATCTTTATTACTAATAAAAACGTTTGTAATAAAATTAAACAAATTTCGAGAAAGCTATTCAACCAAATAAAAGCAATACTAATATGCACATTTTTTTTTAATTATTCATGTACGGTGACCCAAGATCAAAACCTGCATCAATTCAAAAACATTCAAATATTAAATAAAAAAATAAGTTTTTTAACTGAAATTAAAGACCAACGTTAAAACTTAAACAGAAATTATTCCGTATATGAAAGGGGCTCTCCCCTCCTCAACACCTCGTTCTTTATGCTAAAGTTTGACTTTCTCACAACTCTTATTTTTGTTAAACAACAAAAAATTCGTTAATCCCCCTCCTTGTCAGCAGCTACACCCAAAATATTCTTTTTTTGCTTTTTTTTTTTTTTTTGCTTTGGCATTCTTCAAGACAAATATTGAACTTTCTACCGTGAAAAGGCGCCTTTTATTATTTCTTCGCTTTCAATCTTGTATATATGTGACCGAAATATAGCCCCTTATAGAAAAGAATACTTTGTCCTGATGTCTTAATTTAGCTTAAATTCATTTTTATTATCGGAATTCAATCAAAATTAAGTGCACATGCCCCATCAATATTGGTCAAACATGTCACTTCAATACCTGACAAGTCTCACATCAATTTTTCTAAACGGCATAAATAAAGAAAAAAAAAGAATCAATATGCGACTTCTCAAACGAAAACAGCTGTCACCAGCAATGAAGAAATCATGTCTGGTGTCAAAGTATTTACAAAACCCTCTTTCCGAATTTTGTACCGCATCGTATGACCATCTTTGATAGTATTAGACTCTTATTTTTTTGGATTACTCTCTGGAGAGGGGAAGAGTATTGTAAAATTGCAGTAATACATTGTTCATGGTTAAGTATGTTGGCACCGCTAAAAAAATCAATTTTTGTTCCTGATAATGAAATAAAATAAAAGATGATGAATTTGCAATCATTTGTTAAAAAATTTGGGATAGTTATTTCGGCTCAACGGAATTGTTGTTGTCATTTTAATGACAAAAGATATCATTGTAATAGTGGGAACCTGGAGTTTAATGAATGAGTAATGGAAAATTTTCTGCGGGAGCACATTTGTACTAGGGAGCTGTTATTTGTGGGGAAACATCCATAAAGGATGGAATTTCTGTTTTTTTCTGGGGGAAGATGGGTTAAATAAAAAAAACTAAAACTCTTTTTTTTTTTTTTTTAATTTTGAAGTTTTTGCTGCAATATCAGCAATAAGTCTATGGGTTCCAATCCCAGGCTGTGGCTCTGGATCTAAAACCTATTTTGTAAAAGGCTTGATTTACTACGCAGATACAAGCCCTACTTGAGCCTGAAAACGAAGCTAAAACCAATTTTGGCTCCCAAATTTTTGCAACAAAATTCCATTTTGTTTTTTCCTGAAAAATCCCCGAATCTTGAAGACTTTTCCCCAAAAACTCCCCAAATTTTTAAGACTTGTCCCCAAATTTGAATTTTCGAGAGTGGAAGCCCTGTATAGTATACCTGCATGATGCCTAAGCACCAAAATTTGTTTACCTACATTTTTGTTACATTTTTACAAGTCAGACAAAGATTTCGTTTTTGGGAGGGGGGGGGGGGTGTTCAAGTGCCCCCCCCCTGGGTACAGCTTTGTCCAAGGAAAAAAATTACTATTGTACAAGGAAACCAGTAACAAAAAACCTGACAAATTGGCTATTTGCAAGAGCCCACAATATATAAAACCTTGCAAAGCTGTGGTTTATCATGGTTTTACAAGATTTAAACGATTTGTTTTGGGGGTTTCAGGGGGGGGGAATGTACCTGGGGTAGGTTATGTATTTAACCTAAGTTTTTTATTTTTGTGAAAAATAAAGTTGTGTAACAGATTCAAACTTTATCGTAAAGAGTGAGGCATTGAATAGGAGACAGCCTGTTTCATATATACAGAATAATTTTTGTTCGTTTTAAGTTTTAATGTTGGTCCTTACTTTCAGTTAAATTTTTTTTTATTTAATTTCTGAACATTTTTGAATTAATGCAGTTCTGATTTTGGCTCACCGTACATGAATAATTAAAAAAAGATTTGCATATTAATTTTACTTTTTTGGCTAAATGGCTTTCTCGAAATTTTGTTCTGATGTAACTTATGAATTAACTTACGTAATGAACTTCTATATTCGTATGTTTTATAACGTATATTAGGGAGTTTGTCCACTAGTCGATACCTTGCTCTTCATGCTACAATTCGAGTTTTGTTCGAATCACAAACCCATTAATCACAAAAGCTTTTTAATTATAATATAGAGCTATTTTGAAACTACTAAAAAAAGACTAGCGAAAAGAGCAGGGCATTGACTAGGGGGCGAATCCCCTCATATACCTAATAATTTCTGTTTGTTTTAAGTTTTAATGTTGTTCCTTACTTTAAGTTGAATAAACTATTTTTTTTATTAAATTTCTGATCGTTTTTTAAATAATCCGGTGCTCCCTTCATAGAAATGTCCCTTCCCCCTAAAAAACATCCTCCATGGAAGAATCCTCCCCCGTAACCCTTTCCTCCCACCCCCTCCCCTCATCAGAAAAGAATCCCTCCTGAAAGCACAAAAATTCAGCTTGAAACTTCCATAATGCATACTCTACTTTGACATCTTCGCTGGAAATAAATTTTTAAAACCTCTCTCTTAAATAAAGCTTTTACATGTGCCTAATTTGACAAAATTCTATTCTGTGTTCAAACTTCAAATAGAGTATCATCACCCTTTCTTTATCAGACGTTTAAAATTATCAAAACATCAATAGCTGCGTTCGTTTTCGTTGTTCTATGGAAATCAAATCCTCGGTTTTACAAATTAAGCCGTTCGTTTTTGCTGTTCTGTGAAATGTTTCACTTATAAGCCATTCTTTGAAATGCCGTTCTTCGTTCTTAGTACCGTCGTTCTTTGAACGACGAACTGAGCCTCATACTCCGTTCAACAACTTTAGTTTTACTTTAGTTTTAAGTATATTTTCCATTTTTGTTGTGCTGGTTGTCTAATGGGGGGTTTCTTTTGAAAATTAAATTGTGGGGGTTTCTTTTGAAAATTTGACTGTACTTATATCTTCTGATGTTTCCTAATACGGAGATTCCAATTAATTAATTCAATGGGGAAATAGCCACGCCCTTAGCTAACGGTTCGCGTGTGGCCTTCCTGAGCGGAGGCGGAATTTCTGGAGTGGGGACCTTAATCTAGGAGTACATGTAGGGAGCTTATATTAACGGCCGTACTGAGTCGAAATCAGACTGATAAGCTTCAGTTTCCCTTAGGGGCGAGTGGAGCTACAAGGACTAACAAACTTGAGGAATATTAACATGGAGAGAATAAAATAAAAAAGTAATGCATTTATTGTTACTCACATAATTGTCGCAGAGCTTCGGTTATATCAACACACTTGTAATACAAGACACTGATACAAAATTGTCATCTGGAGCGATGCTACGCAAAAGTTAATGCACTCACAAAAAAGTTCTCTCAAAAGTTTATTTTGAGTAAACTCACATAATATAAATTACTGGCGTAAAACTCCTCTAAGACTCAAAATAGACTGAAAATAGCCTTGCATAAGACTGAGAAAAGACTTACATAAAACTGGCGCAAAAACTGCTAAGTTCTAGCTATCTACTTTTCCCAATTTCGCCGGAGGTTACATTCGGGCGTTACTAACAAGTATATTTTACAGTCCCTATTGGCTGCACTATTTGTCCTACATCACTATTGGACGGGCTCGCACCAATGGGCTACTTGGGTTTAATATTTTCCCCTCGCTGATGGTGCTATTCCCAAGAAGCTTAACTTTATTTTGTTAACTACTGAACTATTGTATTATACCACCTATAAAATTGATCTTTGTTAGGTTACCATGCATAGGCCTAACTTATTAGGTTTCTCCTAATTTTCTTGAACAAGTAGGCTAGCCTAGGCTATTTGATTAGGCTGATTATTTTAGTCATATGGATTGCTGAATGTTTTGAATGCATTGATAGTTAATAGTAGAGTCTAATGGCAAATACACAATTTAGTTTAAGCATAGCTTAGGCAAATTCAAGAAAATACTGCCCAATCTTAAACACATGATCCTATAGGCCTTGTAGGATACAAAGCCACTCAAACATAAATAGATTCAATCCCAGACATGTGCTGTAAAGAAAAATAAGGCTACTAGGGTTTGCTAACTTTTCTTTAAGCTTAATTTTCAGTATAAAAAAGTTTCTGAGATCACATTGAGCTAATCCCAACAAGGTAATCTAAATCTATACATATGCAAGACTAAGAGCTTGCTTGGAAATGTAGGCTCTATTTGAATCAAATTATGCTTGTGTGTTTGTCCAAAGTTAGTGATTATCCAAACACCAGGTGTGCTTGGATAATATACCCAGTTCTTCATCAGCAGCTGATGTGTATTACCAAATAAAGCTAGTTTAAAGAAAAATCAAACTGTTTTGTTAAGCCTAAAGGTGTATCTGGCTTTGTGGGGGAATAGACAAGGAAATAGAAAATCTAATGGTATATTTCCTTTTTTTCTTTATCTGATTTCTCCCCTTTAATAAATATTAGAGCTAAAAATATGTTTTGCTATTACTAGGCCTAGACTAGTCTATCTTTACAAAGCCTATCTTTAGTCTACTTAAAATTTCCTTTTCCTGACCTAGCCCCATTTTCCATTTCCTGACTTGAAGTAAAATCAAGTAATTGGAAGCATTTCATCAAGCCACAATGTCCATTGGGCTTGTATACATAATGGGCTGGGGCTTGATGGCAGAATTTGCTTCAACCAACTCATTTTTTTTTTTTTTTTTTTTTTTTTTTTTTTTTTTAAATTACCGACTGGCAGGATCAATACAAGATACTAGGGTATATAGGAGTGCTGTTATTGATGTGAAAAGTAAAGACCACCATCTAGTAGTGTCTAGGGTTAATCTAAAGCTGAAGTCTCGGAAGGGTAACTACCTCCCAGGAAGTTATGATGTTGGTAGACTCCAGGATGAGAATTTGAAACAAGCTTTCCAGGAACAGTTGAATACCAAACTTGAGAGTTTAAAAGTTGACAATGTGGAAGATGGTTGGAATAATTTTAGAAAAGCATTCTGGTAACATGAATTTGTGTGGGCTTTTCTACCTCCCACCACCCATTTCCAGACATATTGTAAGATGACCTCTTTTTTTAATTTCAAGGATAAGTTTTTTAGGTAGAGAGGAGGTAACAAGAAAAATCTTTAGTCAGAACTTTTGAGAATCTTTTAAATTTCTTTCTATAAAATGTCCATATAAATAGACTAGCATTAGATTTTATGATTTAGGGGGTCTGCAGTATATTATACTTCTAATCATGAATTATGATGCATATGCAGTGCTCTTTCTTTCTGGAGAAGTTTCTGTTCTCCAATACAGAAAATACCTATTAGGTTGCGATTCTGCGAACTCGAAATCACGATAGCTCAAACGTCAAAATCGCTGGATGCAAAATTTGACTTTACACAAAAGCAGCAAAAATCGAGGTTTCAGGGAAATGCAAGGATCCCTACAGATCCAAAAGTAGTAGAAAAGCCGAAAGTACTGCGATATGTCCTTTAATTTGAGTCAGAAAAGTTTAAATTGGCCACACAAAGTTTCTGGAAAGTGATTTTGTGCTTGATAGGCTTAGAGAAGTAAAAATTAAGTAGAGGAGAATGTTAGCCCATCAACTTTTTTTGGTGGCAGCAGATAGATAGGAATTTCTTGGCCACTCGAGTACCTAGTCTTTAGCATTCTGACTATGTTTCTCTAGCCTGACTATATTTGTGATCATGCATTGAAGGAATAAGACTTTGCAGCCAAAAATCTTATAAGGCTTTATTTCTACATTTAACCTTGGCCTAGGTGGGTCTGAATGAAACAGAAATTCCAGTATCTAGAAAGTATGTGTTAGAAAGAAAAAAGATCATATAATATTCCTCTGACTTATACCGTATGACCGGTGGAAGATTTTGGACACGAGACAGCCAGGGAATCAGCTAAGCATTGACAATAATTGGTAGATCTGTAAATACTTAAGTCCATGGGCGTAGGCAGGGGGGGGGGGGTTAGAATATTAACAATGCTAAAGACTAGGTACTCGAGTGGCCAAGAAATTTATAAATATTTAAAAATAATAAATATATATAAAATATATA
This sequence comes from Artemia sp. Qi Xiang Cuo, assembly GCF_049724085.1. NCBI lineage: Eukaryota > Metazoa > Arthropoda > Branchiopoda > Anostraca > Artemiidae > Artemia > Artemia sp. Qi Xiang Cuo. Next base: position 37,278,955 of record NC_142806.1, read on the forward strand.
TTAAAATATAATATATATTAGTATAAATATTTAAAAATATTAAGAAAAAATATTTATTTTCAATTTAAAGGACATAGGAACGCAAAAATAATGATAATACCTTCATTCATGGTTAAAAATCTCAATTCATATTCACCAAGCCTTTTTTTTAACACGTTTAGGGATTTTCAAGATTTTGAGGCCAGACGTCATAATTCCTACACAGTGCTATCCGAGACCACGGCCGCAAAAAATTTGAAAATCGTTGATGTGACTTTTTACCCTGGTTGATTTAAAATGAAGGAAGAAAACAGAAAATGCAGTCTCTCTTCCTGTATTCCCTTATAGTTTTTCGTTAGCTTCTTCTGTAGCCTTTCATCGGCAACTGAGGAAAAATCAGCCAAAGATTATTTCGTCGCAACACCAGAGGGACGCTGCAAGCCCACGGACCAAATAATAAATTCGTAAATAACAAACTTTTTAAAAACGCTACGAATTTCGGGTTTTGATGGGAAATTGTGTTTTCTAGGGTCCCATAGAGAATTATATGTATATTTTTTACGTTTCTATGTCCTTTAACTAAAACCTAAACGACGGGCCTGCTTTGAAGACGAATTTTCAGAGATTTCGTTCTGGTTTTGCCCCCCCCCCTTCCAAAATTCTGCCTACGCCCATGCTTAAGTCTGCTCTTTTACAGATGAAGGACATTCGTCTCTTGTTTGCGAAAAAGCGGAAGAGTCCTGAGACTACCCATGGAGAGTCAGGATTAGCTGCCACCACAGGTTCGTCAGATCTTGAAAAGGAAATATTACTTACGACACATCCACGTCAAGAGCCCGACGCTGGCTGTTCTGCCGACGCGGATTCGTCACATTTTGAAAACGAAGTGTTTACTACCGTACGCCCACATCGACAGTCCGACTTCGATAATGAATACTCCTCCTCTGAAGATTCAGAGGACGAACATTCTTCTGAAGATCTAACCGAAGACCTTAGCAATAGTGACGAGGGGTCAGAATTTGATCCAAATCCTATGTCGTCGTCGGAGTCTGATAATGCTGAAAATGGGCGGCATTCTTTGAATGAGAAGAACAGAAATCTTAGAAAGGATTCAGTGAAAACCAAAAATGCGTCATCTTCCAAAGAGATTGGGAAGAGAAGAGAAAAACGTGCAGTCCAGAAAAGCAAAGGCAAGAAAAATTATGTAGATAAGTTCACCAGCAAGTGGCTCCATTTGCCAGAATTTAAGGGCTGGCTTAAGGCGGATGAAAAAGAGCCATCAAAGGCTTACTGTAGCTATTGCTCAAAACCACTCAAAGGGACTAAGTCTGCTATGAGACGGCATGCGTCCAGACCATTTCATGTTAACGCTGTCAAAGCTAAAATGAATCAAGTATCGGCTTTATCATGTGCTTCCAAAGAGCTCCAGGAGCGAGCCAAACTAAGAGACAGTATTTTAGGCCTTGAACTGGGCTTGTGTGCGTTTATTGTGAAAGAGAACCTTCCGGTTTCTAAAATGGATCAGTTGCCTGACGTTTTAAAAAACTACATAAAAGACTCGGCGACTGTTAGTGGTCTTGCTTGCGCCCGGACTAAATCTTCAGAAATGATCAAACACGTGATTGCGAAAGAAGGGGAAGAGGAACTTGCTACTGATCTGAAAGGATGCAAATGTTCGATAATCGTTGATGAATCTACAGATGTTTCGTGTACTAAGTTTTTAGTGATTCTAGTGCGTTATGCCAAGAAGGTCGAAAACGATCTTAAAGTTGTCGAAGACTTTTTAGCAATGCCAAAAGTAAAAGATGCATCTGCGGCTGGGCTAAAAGCATTAATCGTTAATGAGTTTGTCACTAGAGGCATCCCTGTAGCAAATATTATTGGTTTTGCTTCTGACAATGCTAGTGTTATGTTAGGCAAAAACAATGGATTGGCTACCCTCTTGAAACAAGAGCTACCATGGCTAGTGGTACATGGCTGCATCTGTCATTCTTTTGCCCTGTGCTCTGCTGCTGCTTGTGAGGCACTGGATTCGTCAGTAATCCAATTTAGTCATGACATATACAACTTTGTCGCCTTTTCACCAAAACGCAAAGAACAGTTTAAGGAATGCCAGGCCTTTTTGAATATTGCCGAACATGCCGTACTTTATCCAAGTAAAACAAGATGGTTGGCCATGGAGCAGGTGGTGCAGAGATTATTGGAACAGTGGCCTGCATTAACCTTGTACTTTCAGTCGATGATGCTGACAGAAATACCAGCAGCCAACGCACTATTGAAGGGGCTACAAAGCCATGAGTTGCAGCTCTATTATATGTTTCTCGGGTACATTTTGCCTGTGGTGAATAGGCTGAATTTACAGTACCAGAGTGAAGATGTTAGGATTCACCTGATTTTGAAATCAGTGAGAGATACTCTGGGAGAAATTCTGAGAAACTTCATGAAAGAAAATTCTCTGCGAAATAAAGATCCCTTTGAAGTTGACGTCTTCAACCCTCATAACCTGAGACCTTTTAATGAGATTTACTTCGGTGCCAAATTTGATGTTCTAGTCAAGTCGGAAAACTTGCGTTTATCCTCTCATCAGGTGAATGACATTCAAGTCAAGTGTGTCAAGTTCTACCAGATTCTTGTGAAGCAGATTCAAAAAAGGATTAACCATAGGGATCCTCTTTTGAAACAGTTAGAATGTATTGACCCTTCAATCGCTCTTTCGGGCCAGATCTCCTCTATAGCACCGCTGTACAGTAGGTTTTGAGCAACATACTCTGTTGACGTCGAGGAGCTTAACTCAGAGTGGAGAAGACTGCCATTTGTGGATGAGATCTTTGAAGTGAAAGGTAAAGAAGGTCCTGTAGCGTTTTGGTCCTTTGTGGACAGTTGTAAAGATGCAGGTAAAAATAAGATGTTCAAAGTCTTACCTTCATTTATGTTTACCATGATGAGCCTGCCACACAGTAGTGCCGGCGCTGAAAGGCAGTTTTCCCTTCTCAAGCTTATTAAGAGCCAGCTCCGGAACAGATTAGACAGCGAGAGGCTGAGGGCCCACCGCGACGTCCCCGGTTGAAGACCTGATGAAAAGAAAGGGACTTGGCAGGGGTCTCTTCTGGCGAAGGCCAGACAGTTCAAAATTTCCGCAAAAAATTTGGCAAGTTCGGTGCATCTGGTATGAACCGCTGGAGGTGCATTTTTTTTTTTTTTTTTTTTTAATCCCACCTCCTCTCCTCTCAGTGACGTAAAATTTTTTATAAAAAATATTTTAAAATCTACTACTTTAAGCGTCACCTAACTTCTTTATTATAAATTACCAGCCAAAGGTGGTCCAAAAGGCTTACTCCTACAACTTTAAAATTTTTTAACACAAAAAAAAAAACTATGTGCTCTCCCGTAGACTGGGCGTCCTCCGTCCACAGTAAACCAAGTCTTGGGGTGGCAATTGTTTCCGTCTTTTTTTTCTTTTTTTTTCAGCCCGTTTTAAGACCTTTAATGTCGTAAACCATTACGACCTACCGCAGTGATTGGAGTCTTCAATGTCGTCAGATTTTATTGTTTTTATATTTATTTATTGTGTGATTTAAATGGTATGTATTCCACCTCTCTGACAGGCCTAGGAGCATTTGGGGGATTAGCACACTGTATTTTCTTGTATGATTAATTGATTATGAATAAATCTTAGCTATCTATCTATTTATCTTATCTTATCTGATTTGTAGACTTCCTGATTTGTGAAAGAATTTTGAGAGCCTGCTCAATTAGTCCTTTATTTCCGACTGGCAACTGATGGATTTTTTTGCTTCTGTGAGCACATTCCATTTTTTGGAAGGTTGATTTTGTGTTTTTAGTAAAGCCCTAGTTTTTCAAAATCCTAATATATATTAAAAATACCAGTTTATTCGTAGTCAGTTTGTTTGAGCTAGTTTTGCAGTTTTATCTTGCACAAATTGTGAAGCAATAATTTCTGTCGCTTTGAGTTTCAACTTAGCCATTTATGTCCTTATTAAAAATTTGTTTTTAATGTGATATTAATGTTTTTTATTAAGTTTAGTATCGGCATTACTCCCCGCTTTTCGTGTAGCCAATCAGTGCTGTCAGAGCTTTCGAACCTCACTGCGGGTTCCGACCCTACGGTCGTTACGACGCTAAGGTAGACCCACACCCCCTACGGTCGGTTTCCCTTTGTAAGGAAATTTTGGGCAATTCTTTTGGCGAAAAAAATTTTCGTAGATACTAATAATCCACCAGAACTTTTTCACGGCGAAAAAATACTAGGAATATTTACAATCAGTTGTTAGTTACAACTAGAAACCACGTTTCACGGTACTTTGAGTTTCGCGCCTTGCTTTTTACGTCATCACCTTGCAGCCCTATGTTGTATAACCTAAAAACCGTGTTCCGGGATTTTTTTTTTCGAAATTTCGGGATTTTTTTGAAGAAAAATCGAGATTTTTATTTTTAAGCTGGTGGCAACCTTGTATATGAGCTTATTTCCAAAATTTTTATTCAGTAGGTTACATTATTTTTTTTTAGGCTAATATAAAAGATCATCCTATTAAAAAGCAATTGTTTACCCTAGTGAACATATATTAGAGGCTATAGTTCTGATAAATTTACAGAATATAATTAACTAGCCTACTCTTCTCTGGCTTACAATACAAAGTTGGTAAAATAGGCCTATTAAAAAAGTAGGCTATATAACAGAGCAGTAGAATTATATTATACAAGGCTATATGAGGCACTATTAGGAGGTGGAATAGGGGACTATATTCTCAGAGCAGCAAATAGCCTATTATATTTGCAAATAGGTTTCGGGGAATCTATTGACAATAGGCCTACTCTTTTGTTATTAAAATGTTTCCTCTTGAAAAGCAACTCTCCTAATCATTTAGCTATTATAGAAAATAGTGACTCTACTATAGGTCTAATTGTTTAATTATAGGCCTATAGCATATAAGCTTTTATAGCCTATAATATAGCTTAGGCCTATTAGATTATCTAAAACTTGTCAGTGAAAATAATTGGGATATGGCTGACACACCTGAATAATGGTAGACTGCAAAATGTTCTGATGTCTTTCATCAGGAGCAGGTCGAATCTCCACATGCTGCTTGAGGAATTGGAGGTTTTTGTATAGGTCCCACATTGACTCCTTCCCTACCCCACTGCCATTCTTCTTCCTCAAAACCCTCAAACATTCATTTCTGAATTTCCTTTTTAATGACAGGAAGTCTAATTGAGCATCTTTAGATGAAGTGCCTGGGTAGGCTAAAGACATTTTTTCAGAGATGCACCTCCAGACATTTTCAATAAAAATTTTGTCCATATGTTTTGGGTCACTTTTAATATATAAACATGGATTAAACTCTATACAGACAATAAGTTCTTCCCTATATTTGGATTTTTTTTTCTGTTCCATGTGTCACACATTATTACTATATTTTATTCCAAAAATTACTTTCAATTTTAAAACGTGAATACAGATAAAAGTAGTGAAATTTGCCACACGCTGATTGGCTATAATCGAAAATCCTAGACATTTGTTCTAGCCGCTAGAACTGTGTGTCTAGCCAAGCACATTATCTAGTGTGTCTTGCTAAGCGCTGAATTTTACTTGTGAACGGTCGTTGCCTAGACATTGAATTCTGGCTAGACACGTGTTCTAGACACGGATTCTAGCTAGACACGCTTGTGAACGCCGCTTAAGGGTATAACTTAGTCTAGTCCTAGGCTACTCATCATTTTTTTTTTTGCTTTATTGCCAGCATATTAGCCTATTATGAGCCAACTGTTGATTCAGACAAAGCAAAGAATAAGGGCAGTCCCTCAAAACTAGCAAACTTACATATTTGCCTATAAGCTATATATAGCCCATTCAGCTAAATGGGGCTATGCAGTAGACCTATCCTAGAAAAAAAAGTATAACCTATGCCTACTACTACCTTTTGTAACAGAAAAACTAGCTTACTGTAGCCTACAATATTCACAGTAGAAAAAAACAAAAGAGAAAAAGCAAGAAAATAAGGATTATTTCTCCCAAAACGTGTAGTCTTAGGCTATGCTATATAGGCTGGTAAATATTTACCAAATCATATTATTGAGTAACAACTAAAGTGAATATACCATTTGATGCCTTTTTTATGCTGATTAAAAATATAATAATCATTTCTATCGTAATTTTAGCCCCCCCCCTATATATGCCAATTCAGGTTATATATTTCTACATTAGGGGGGGGGTAAAGTTTAAACTTACCTCCCATTTACATCAGAAATAAAATGTGCCCCCAACCCCCCTAATGTAGAAATATATACCCTGAATTGGTATGTATAGGGGGGGGGCTAAAATTCATTTCCAATAGAAATGATAATTATATTTGTAATCAGCATAAAAAAAGGCATCAAATGCTATATTCACTTAAGTTGTTACTCAATAATATGATTTGTTAAATATTTACCCATAGGCTACCAAAGTTAACTTGTTGCATAGGCCTTGGTTTGATTTCACTAGGCTACTAGAGGTTATTTCTCATCAACAGTCATTTGTAATTTTCTTGTAGGCCCCATAATTTAGCTAAGATGAAAGTAAAAGCATCATTTCATGCCTTTTTTATGCTATTTCATAATTCAATAATTACTTGTGGGGCTAATTGCACTTTGGGTAAATTTTTTGTTGTTAATATTATTGACTTACAAATAAAGTAAACATACCACTTGATGCCTTTTTTTATGCTCTTTCCAAATAGCCTATAATAATCATTTTTGTTGGAAATGAATTTTACCCCCACTCCTATATATACCAATTCAGGGTATATATTTCCACATTAGGGGGGTAAATTATATTTTTTATGTAAATGACAGATAAGTTTAAACTCCCCCCCTAATGTGTGAATTTATACCCTGAATATATAGGGGTGGGGGTAACATTCATTTCCAACAAAAATGATTAGCCTGTTATATTTGAAAAGAGCATAAAAAAAGGCATCAAGTTGTAGGCCTATGTTTACTTTATTCATAAGTCAATAATATGAACAACAAAAAATTTACTGCATCTTGAGCCCTCAAAGACCCCAAAGGTATTTTATAAGAATAATGAAAGAGCATAAAAAAGGCATCAAATGGAGTTTTTACTTTCATCAAAGCTAAATTATATGGCCAACTGCAAATTTACCATGAAACTTACCCACCTCCATCCCCCTACTGTGAAAATATATACCCTGAATTGTCAATGGCAAAGTTTTGAATCACAAAATTCAGTGCTATTTTTGTCAACAGCATTTGAAAAACTTGAAATGGTACAAATAAACTTTCAATGGGGATAAATCCATTTATTTAGACAGTGAAAAACAGGTAAAAAAGTCCAGTTATTTCAATCACATATACAGTGACCATCTTCAGTAGAAATACTAAAATTGAAACTAGTATATTCATAAACAACAAAATAAATAACTTCCGGTCATTCACAAAATAATGAACTTCCAGATTATTCACTAGATTATTTTCAGAGAGAGTTCATTCAAAATTCTTGATGTAAATTTTCTTCTTTAATCTTGCTCAAATGTTAAACAAATTTCCAATGAAAGTGGTAAAGCCTTCCGTGTCTCCTTATTGCAAACCAAATGTTGAGTTTATGGATGTTTACTGGGTTGGTAAAAACCAAGCTATATAGCTATATAGGTGATCAAAGTATATTTTTTTATAACAGGGTTTATGCACCTAATAAATGTTATACAAACAATAAAATAACTAGGGCCATTCTAATATACTAATTCTTTAAAAATGACCTCTTAATCACAAAGGCCATTAGTTAGAATAAATAGCTCTTATGAAAGTACTAAACAATCTTTGGCTTAAAGAGCAAGGGGGCAAACCCAATCATATACATAATAATTTCTGTTCATTTAAAATTTTGATGTTGCTCCATACTTTCAGTTGAAAAACTTTTTTTCTTTAATTTAATTTTTGATCATTTTTTTTATAATACTGGGTAATCAGGTGCCCCCATCATAGCAATGTCCCTTCTCCCATGAAAACTTCCTTCATGGAAAGATCCTCCCACATAACCCCCGACCCCCCCCACCCCCACTACCAGAATAAATCCCCCCTGAAAACGTCTCTATACTTCCCAATAACCAATACTATATCTAAACATTGGGTAAAGTTCATAACTTTTAGCCCTCCCCCCGGGTACTTTGGGGGGTTAAGTCATCCTAAAAGACATAGTTATTATATTTTCGACTATGCTGAACAAAATGGCTATCTAAAAATTTTTATTGGGTGACTTTGCGGGAAAAATTAGTGTGGGACGCGGCCTAGTTGCCCTCCATTTTTTGAGGACCAGATTAAAAGAGTACTAGAACTTTTAATTTCTGTTTGAATGAGCCCTCCCACGATATTCTAGGCCTACTGGGTCGATACGATCACCCCTGTAAAAAAACACACATCCATGATCTTTCTTCTGACAAAAAAAATACCAAATTCCACATTTTTGCAGATAGGAGCTTGAAACCTCTACAGTTAGGTTCTCTGATATGCTGAATCTGATTTTTTGATTTTCATCAATGTTCTATAACTTTTAGGGGGCATTTCACCCTTTTTTCAAAAATCAGGCAAATTTCTTCAGTGTGTAAGTTTGATGGGTAGGACTAAACTTGATGAAACTTATATGTTTGAAATCAGCATTAAAATATGATTCTTTTGAAGTATCTATTGGTATCAAAATTCTGTTTTTTAGAGTGTCAGTTACTATTGAGCCAGGTTGCTCCTTACTTACAGTTCGTTACCAAAAACTGTTTGACTAATTTAAATTTAAAAAACTTTCACAAAATAGATTTTTCAAAGAAAAGTAAAGAGCTACATTCACCCAATAATGAGCAGAAATGAAGTCAAATAATTTTTCAAGCTCAAAACTACCACAAATCACCATCAATAAATATATGAAACCCAAAACAAAATATAAATTAAAATAAATAATCATATTAAACTCAAAATAAGCAGAATCTAAGATGAGTAGGGCTGATTTCATCCATGCCTTCTTAAGACAATTTGCTATCCCTTAAATTTGATTTGGTGTGTCAGGAAAAGTGACTGAATGTTTTGCTCTTATGATCCAGTGCTTAGTTAATCAAAGTGTCATCAAAGTGTAACAAACCTCTTTTTTAATTGTCTTCAGTACTTTTATAAATAAATGAAAAATAACATGTATATGATACGAGGAATGTGGCTATTTAGATGTGCAAGGCTGCTAGGGTTATGTTTCTTAGGGTTAAATGTAGTGAAAAATGACTAATATGATTTTACTCCTAAACAATGGTAATTTTTTTTTTCAAAATGGATGTTCAAAATCAGACTGTCCAATTGCTGAGGTATTACCCTAGGCTCAAGATTACCAAAGGGATAAATTAGATAGTTAATTATATTTATCAAACTGTATATGAAGGGTCAAGCCCATGAAAATTTAAATCATTAAAGAAAATCCATTAAAAGCTGTAAGTGATGCTTAAAAATAAATGCTCAACTGTTCTTGTAGCTACAGGGTAACTTTAAAACACCAATTTTTCCTTGTATTTCCTAGTGAGTATCTTATTTTACCAATGTAACCATATTATATCAATTTTTATTTTACAGTGATTTTACAACACTAGCTCAGATTCCTCTTGCTCTTTACTTAGACAGTGCTATTGTGCTGTATATGATTAGATAAATTTCATTTTATATATTATTTAGTTGGTTAATATTACTAAATTGGAATTTTACCTTGCAGGTCTAATATCTGGGCAAATTTGTCGCAAAATCAAGAAGTACTAGCCATGTCACCAAAGACACGGTACGTAAAAAAATGTAGGATGTGCATTGACTGCCTGAAACCAGTTTTAGAAAGTTCAGCCAGAACATATAAGCAAGATCAAGTTGTATCAAAGCACACTAGCTCTTCTAATATGCTTG